>NW_007258913.1:144785-201714 GCF_000164805.1 Carlito syrichta | reverse complement strand
TTTTAAAAAATCACTTTTGAAACATAAACAACAGTTTTGTATAAAAAAAGATAGAAGTCCATAAACTATTGTTAACTTTTTTTCTAATTAAACTGACTTTGCTTTTCTATTTACACTGAGATTCTATGTGGTAATAGTCACATGTTTTTATTTATTTTTATTTTAAAGATGTGGGGTACAATTCAGGTAGGTATATAAGTGGTTATTGTACAGGTAAAGTTTGGTTTGAGATCAGGTACTCTTACTGATGAAGTGCACTTCACCCCACCAGCAGTTTCCCACTACTTACAGTATTATGATAATTGTTCAGGGTCCTCTTATGTGTGAGAATATATTGTACTCAGCTTTTTATTTCTGTGATAGATCACTAAGTCTATAGACTCTAAAGTCATCCAAGTTGCCGTGAAGTTCATAATTTTGTCCTTCTTTATGACTGCATAATATTCCATTGTGCATGTACCACATTTTTAAAATCTAGTCCGTTTTCTATGAGCAGCATGGTTGGTTCCATGATTTTACTATTGTGAATAATGCTGCAATAAACATGTATGTGCAGGTGTCTTTTTTATAGAATGATTTGAGTATCTCTGGGTATATTCCCAGAAGGGTAATTCTAAGTTGTATGGAAGGCCAAGTTTTAGATCTTTAAGGAATCACCACACAGTTTCCACAGAGGTTATAATAGTTTACACTCCCACCAACAGTGTAAAAGTGTTCCCTTTTCTCTGCATCCTCTCCAACACCTGTTGTTTTTTTTTTTTTTTTTTTTCATCACTGTTGATGGCTATCCAGAATGGAGTTAGGTGATTTCTCAGTGTTGTTTTCATTTGCATTTCTTTGATGATTAGTGAGGTTGAACACTTTTTTATGTGTCTGTTGGCTGCTTATATGTCTTCTTTTGAAATGTGTCTATTCATATCTTTTGCCCACTTTGTAATGGGACTGATTTTTTTTCTTTTGGCATGTTTGAATTCTTTGTAGATCCTAGATGTTAGGCCTTTGTCAGAATACAGATGGAAAAAATGTTTTCCCATTCTGTGGGCTGTCTTCCTGCTCTACTCATGATTTATTTTGCTTTGCAGGAGTTTTTCAGTTAATGAGGACCTACTTCTCTATTTTATCTCTTATGGCATGGGCACTTGAGGTTTTGATCAGAAATTAGTTGCCAAAACCAATTTCCATAATGGTGTCTACTGTATTTTTTAAGATTTTTATAGTTTGAGACATTACATTTAGGACTTTGATCCATTTAGACTTGATTTTTGTGTATAGTGATAGGTAGGTGTCTTGTTTTAATCTTCTGCATGTGGTCAGTCAGTTTTCCCATTTACTAAGTTCTTCTCTCCCCAGTGGTTGTTAGTGAAGGCTTTGCCAAGCCAAAGATGAGTTGATTGAAAGATTGAGATTTTGCTCCCAGAATATCTATCCTGTTACATTGGTCTATATGCCTGTTCTTGTACCAATACCAGACTTTTGATTATTGTAGCCTTATAATAAAGTTCAAAGTATGGAAGTGTAATAACTCCCACTTTGTTTCTTTTGCTGAGGATTTTTTTGGCTATTCATGGTCATTTATGTATCTATAGGAATTTTTGTATTGTCAGTTCCAGGACTGAGAAGAATGATGTTGATAATTTAATGGGTACTCTGTTAAATCTGTAGATTGCCTTGGTTAGGATGGACATCTTAATGTTGATTCTTCCTGTCCATGAACATGAAATATTTTTCCATTTATTGTGTCTTCTTGGATTTCTTTGAGCAGTGTTTTGTAGTTTTCATTGTAAAGTTTGTTCACTTCTCTGATTGGGAAAATGCTGAGGTATTACTTTTTTTTTTTTTTTTTTTTGGTTGCTATTATAAATGGGATTTTGCTTTTTTTGTTGTTGTTGTTCTCTGCCTATTTGCTGTTGGTGTATAAGAATGCAGCTGTCTTTTGTATGTTGATTTTGTACCCTGAGATTTTGCCAAAGTACTTCATTAGTACAAGGAGGTTTTTGACAGATTTTCTTGGATTTTCAAGGTATAGGATCATGTTGTCAGCAAAGAGGAATAACTTGACTTCCTCTTTTCCTATATGGATGCCCCTGATTTCCTTCTTATCTGATCACTCTAGTTAGGACTTCCAACACTATGTTGAACAAGAGGGGTGAAAGTAGGCAGCCTTGGCTTGTTCTGGTTTTCAGGGGGAATGCTTTCAGTTTCTTTCTATTTAGCAATATGTTGACTGTGGGTTATCTTAGATGACTCATACTATTTTGAGGTATGTTCCCTCTTTGCCTAAGTGTTCCAGGGTTTTTTATCAAGAAGAGATGCTGGATTTTAATAAAACCTTTTTCTGTATCTAATGATATAATCATGTGATGCCTATTTTTACATCTGTTGATGTATTTAATTACATTTATAATCTTGTGAATGTTGAACCAGTCTTGCATCTGGGAATGAAGCCTATTTGGTCATGGTGATGATTTTTGAGATGTCCTATTGGATTCAATTTGCTAAAATCTTTTTAAGTATGTTTGCATCTTGTTCATCAGGGTTATTAGCCTGTAGTTCTCACTCTTTGTTGGATTTTTACCTGGTTTGAGTATCACTGTTATGTTAGCTTCATAAAATGATTTGGGGAGAGTTCCATCTTTCTAGATTGCTTGAAATACCTTCAATAGGATTGGTATCTGCTCCTCCTTGTATGTTTTGTGGAACTCTACTGGAAAACTGTCCAGTTCAGGGTATTTTTTTGTAGGTAGTTTTCTTATGACAAAATTGATTTCCTGGATGGCTATTGGTCTACTTAATGTCTCAATTTCTTCTTGTTTCAACCTTGGGAGGCTGTGTCATGTCAGAAATTTCTCTATTTCATTTAGGTTTTTAAGTTTGCTTCCATACAGGTGTGTATAGTAATCTTTGATAATTTTTGTATTTCTTGGGGGTTCATTGTGATTTGATCTTTTGCATTTCTGATTGTGTTTATTTGGGCTTTTTTTCTCTTTTTCTTGGCCAATCTGGCTGGGGGGGTGTCCATCTATCTTGCTTATTCTTTCAAAGAACCAGCTTTTTGTTTTGTTGATTTTTTTCAGTGATATTTTTGTCTTCTATGTCCTGTATTTGGACTTTTACTTTGGTGATATGGATTTTTCTGCTGAAGTTAGTGTTTTGGTGAGCTCATCTTTCTAGCTCCCTTAGGTGATTTGTTAGGCTGTTGACTTGTGATCTTTCCATTTTCTTGATGTGTGTTTGTAAAGAAACAAATTCCCCTCTTAGTACAGTTTTCATGGCATCCCAGAGGTTTTGGTAAGAAGTGTCTTTATTTTTGATTCTAGAATTTCTGTTTTATTTTCTGTGCTGACCAGGAGTTGTCCGACATCATGCTGTTTAGTGTTCATGACTTTGTTGACTTTGGGGGAGTTGTTGTTGATATTTATTTTTATTGCACTGTGATCTGAGAGGGTACATGGCAGTTTTTTGATCTTATGGAATTTATTTATGCTTGATTTATGACTGAGGACATGGTTGATCATGGAGTATGTCCCATGTGGTGATGAGTAGAATATATATTCCATGGTTGTTGGGCAGAGTGTTCTGTTGGTATCTATTAAGTCCATTTGGTCAAGTGTCAAGTTGAGGTTCCAGATCTCCTTGTTCCTTTTTTGCCATGATGATCTATCTAGGGTTGTTAGTGGGACATTTAACTCTCCTTATGATAGTGTTAGAGTCAATATCTTTTTTTAGTTTACATTGAAGCTTCTTCATAAAAGTTGATGTTCCTATGTTGAGTACATATATACTCAGGATAGATATTTCTCATTGATGGATCGAACCTTTTATCATTATGTAGTGTCCTTCCACATCTTTTTTTAACTTTTGATAGTTTAAAGATTTTGTCTGATATCACTCTCACAACTTCTGCTTTCTTTTGCTTGCCTGAAAATTTGCCGTTTGCCTGGAAATTTGTTTTCCATCCTCTAACTTTGAGTATGTGAGTGTCCATTCTGGTGAGATGAGTCTCCTGGAGACCGCAAATTGTTGCATCATGTTTCTTAAATCCAGTTTGCTATTCTATGTCTTTTCAGTGGTGCATTTAGTCCATTCACATTAAGGCTGATTATTGAAATATGAGAGATTATCCCAGTCATTAGGTTCTTATAGAATTTGTTGTTAATGATGATGATGCTGTTTGTTTGTATATTTATTTGTTGATTTTCTTTTGATTTTGGGGGTTGATATATGTGTGTGTGTTTAATCTTTTTTCCACATTCTTGGGAAAAGCATGGGTCTTTTTTTTTCTTCTGTGCTTAATACTTTCTTAAGCATCTCTTGTAGAGCTGATCTGGAGGCAGCATAAACTTTTAGGGATTGAATGTCTTGGTAGGATTTTAATTCTCCCTCACTGAAAAAACTTAGTTTACCTGGGTAGAAAATAATTGTTCCTAATATCCTAATTGGTTATCTTTGAGAACTTTGAAGTTTGCACTCCAGTCTCCTCTAACCTGTGTGTTTCTGTATATAAGTTTGTGGCTATTCTAACTCGTCTTCCCTAGTAGGTAGTCTGACCTTACTCTCTCACTGCCTTTAGGATTTTTTCTTTTATACCTACTTTGTGTAAGAAAATTACTATATGTTTAGGAGTTTGTCTTTTAATTTAATGCCTTATAGGGGTTTTCTGAATCTCTTGTGCTTGGATGGTCACATCTCTAATGAAATGCAGGAAGTTTTGTTGGATGACCTCATGGAATGTTTTTATCCAGACTTCTCTCATTTTCCTTTTCCACTTCAGAGATTCCTATCAGATGTAAGTTTGGTCTGTTAATATAATGGCACATCTCCTGAAGGTTTTATTCTGTCATGTTAAGCTTTCTTTCAATGTTTTTAACAGGATGAATTCCATATTTTGATCTTCAAGTTTTGAGATTCTTTCTTCTGTCTGGTTAATTTTGCTTTCTATGCTTGTCAGTTTGTTGTTTATTTCATTTACCAAATTCTTTATAGTTTGCATCTCATTAATTAATTTTTTCATGTTTTCATCTTGCTTTCCTTGATTCTTATTCATATTTTCCAACCATTCCTTGATCTCTGTATTTATGGTCTGAGTCCAGTCAATCTGGGAACTCTTCATTGTTTGAGCTCTGAAGTCAGCATTCTCATTCACTATCCTATTTGGGTTTTGTGGAGTTTCTGTATTTTTTTCTTTAATTATTCTTCATTTGTGGTGCGTTTTTCTTTTCTGTTTACTTCTGTTGCTCTGTTTACTGAAGGGATAGTTTCACTTATTTTAGCTTAGCTCCCTATTCTTTTTTGATAAAGGCTCTGGATTAGTTTGACTTTGATGCTGGATTGGAGAGAAGCTATGTTATCCTTTTGCAGATTTGAGATTAGAGAAAGGTATGATAGCATGTGCTAAGATTCAAAAGCTGCCTTTAGATCACAATGATCATTGATTGGTATGTAGGTGCCCAGGGACCCACTTCCCACTGGCTCACAATATGTCCATGTAATGGGAATATACGTATCTCTCCTAGGTACAAAGTAATATAAGGGAAAGGAAAGGAACTAAGAAAGAGAGACATGACAATGAAGAGAACAAAGAAGAGAAGGAAAAATATACAAACCAAAAAAAAAGATAAACAAATCAGTAAAAATAAATACATAAATAAAAGTTAAAAAATTAACAGAAACTGACAATATGAGGAGACTTTCACACTCATATATACCCTTATTGGAGAAAAAAAAAGAAGGAGAAGATGTAAAACAAAACTAAATATACCTTCCTCCCACTATTGTATTTTTTAAAAAACAAGTAGGACCACACACACACACACACACACACACACACACACACTCAATTTGTAATCCTTGAGAACCCTCTTGTGGCAATTTGTGACTTTGGGTTTCTTGTAGGTATGATCTAAACACTGCTTTTCTTGACTTGTGTCAGAAAGGAGAGGTGTCCAAGAGGAAAGGTTTCTGACTTATAAATCTGTCCCCCCGTTTACCCCAGGCTGTCAGGAGGAGGCTGCAAACTGTTCCCAGCTGGTCTGCTTATGTTCAGGCCTCTCTATGTGTGCTGATCAGGATACTCCCCACCAGGATTGCTTGTCTCAAGAATTCCTGGGGAAAAAAGGGTGCTGTATCACTTTAAAACTCACCGCCATTCATTTGCTGTGGGCTGAGGCTGGATTCTTCATTACTGGTTGTAGCCGCAGACCACAAATGCTTCAGTTGAGGGATGGGTGCCTGGTTCTCCACACTGGGCCTGTTCATCTGGGGATACTGCACCTGGGATATTCTTTCAATGATCAACATCAGATGGGTGCTGAGTTCACCCCCTCAGTCTCAGGGAGTAACTCCGTTGTTCACATTGTCAGGTCAGAGCTTGTCTCCGATTGGGTATCAAGAACATCTTGGCATCTTGTCCTTAGCTAGGACATGGTGTTGGGTTCCTCTAGTGTATTTTCTCCACAGTTCCAACTGCCAGTGTGTGATGGGGCACTTGCTGGCAGAGGGTGACTTTCACCACTGTTTTGCAGGTAGTGTTGCAGAGATGGTGCCTGCGTCTTGACCATAGATCACACTGAATTCCAAGTAGCTGCCTGGAGAAACCACTTTCACAGGAGAGCTCATGTCTGTTGTTCCTGCAACTCCACTCAATCAGACATCTGCATACCCATTCTGCCGAGTCACTAGAATGTATATTCATCCTTGCATCCAATCATTTATGAGGAGATTCATGCACTCTGACTGACTCTGTCACCATCTAGGAATCCCCCTGGTCACTTGTTATATTTATTTCCTGGCTACTCAACACCTTTTAAATATCTTTTCTACTTTGGAGATTTTTTTTAACTTTTAAATCCTGAAAGTGACACAGATATTCTGCATCAGACACATCATTGCAAAACTAATTTTTAAGAAGACCTCCCTGTGGATTTCAGTTTTAGACAAGCGTGATAATGGAGTCATCAGATCATTGCCAGTATTCATAGCATCCTGTGTCCAGTGTCAGGAATGTAACTTCTGGTGATTTTGCCTGTGAATAGTAGTGGTGAAGCATTCACTCTGAAAACTGAGTTATCAAATATTCTTTAATAAATTATATTATGAACTAAAGCAGATGGTGGTTTTTGTTTACTTGCTTGTATTTTTTTAATTCAGAACTTTCATTTCCTGAATTATTTATTTATAAATTTCAAGAAATTCAAGAATATGCAAAAGGTGCAAAAAAAAGAGAACCTCCCAAAACCTTGCCACCTAGGGATTCACACTTTTAATACTTTAATAACTATCTTTTTCAAATATATCTATATGCATTGAGTTATTATACACATCTCACCTATGGATGTGTACACTACATAATCGTATGTTGAGTGTGACAGTTCCTGGTCTCTTAAAAAATTGTGTTAAAGTTCTGTGATGCTGAGGACTTAGACTAAGAGCCTCCACATTTAAATTAATCTATTAATCATATTAACATATGATTAATGAAAAGGTACATGTGTTGTTATTTATAGTGCCTTACCCAAATACTCGCTCCAGGAACAAACCACACATTTTCTCAACTTCTGATTTTTGACAGCTTGAGTGTCTGTTCAACTTATGCTTGACTAAGGAGAGGTGCCACTTTCAATGTCATACAACCTTCTCAGAGAAAGCACACATCCAATAACTAACTGATGAGGGATTTAAAAGGACCAGACTTTTTTGAGTCAAATTAGGAAGCCGCCAAATGACATTTTTAGCTTCAGAGCTTTCCACAGGAACTGTTATGACCTTTGCCCCACCCCAATTCTGCTTCCTTCACTTCCCCACATATGTTAAAAAAAGCAAACACAATAAACTTGTATACTACTTTTCATATCAGAGCCTTTTTTTCCAGGGAATTCAGTTGGCAACAATAGCAAACCATCCCTGAAAAACAAAGAAAGACTAAATAATTGGGTCAGGGGACTGAAGTGAGGGTGATTATAAAATTTCTAAAGTATAAACAGTACTGTAGTGTTTCTGTTTTCCTCCTTATGGGAGAGGGCAGAATCATTATTCTCTTAATATCCTCAATATAAGCAAAAGGACCCAAGAGAAAGAACCATAGAACTTGAGAAACTGTGTGTGCCTTCAGTAAAAGTAAAGCTTTCTCCTTGGCCTAAGACTGCCTGGAGCTGTTCTAAACAGAAAAAATTAAAATAGCATACAGGAGTAGTAGTAGTCAGGTGGGTCAAGATTCCCATAGACCAGAAAAAATCTGTCAGATATAACTAAGTCATCTGGAAGGAACCTCACCAGAAAGGGTTTCCTGCTGTAACAAGTAGATGCCAGAAGTCAAGGGTTATGTGATACTGTAAAAGAACACTTAAAGGAAACAAAAAGCTAAAATTATGACATATAAGTACAATTAAAAGCAATTGCAATAAAAGCTAAGATAGACAGATGGGACTTTATCTATTTGAAAAGCTTTTGCACAGCAAAACAAACCATTGAAAGAGTAAAAAGACAACCCACAGAATGGAAAAAAATATTTGCAATATCAGACAAAGGCCTAACATTCAGGATCTACAAGGAAGTCAAATGAGTTGAAAGGGAAAAAAATTTAAAAGTAGGCAAAGGACAAGAACAGACACTTCTCAAAAGAAGATATACAGGCAGCCAATAAACACATGAAAAAATGCTCCGCCTCACTATCATCAGATAAATGAAAATAAAAACTACAATGAGATGCCATCTAACTCTAGTATGATGGCCTTCATTAATAAATCAAAAATAACAGGTGCTACTGAAGGTCTGGAGAAAAAGGAAATGCCTTTACACTGTGGGAATGTAAGCTAGTTTAGCCTATATGGAAAGCAGTGTGATGACTCCTCAAAAAACTAAAAATTGAGCTTCCATATGATCCAGCAATCCCTCTCCTGGAACTATACCCAAAGGAGCATAAATAGCTGTACAAAAAAAGACCCTTGCAAATGCATATGTATTGCAACACTATTCACAATAGCAAAACCATGGAACCAACTCTGCTACCCATCAAAGTGGACTGGATCAAGAAAATGTGTTATGTATGTATGATGGAATATTATACAGCCACAATGAAGAATAAAATCATAACCTTCACAGCAACTTGGATGCAGCAGGAGACCGTCATAGAAAGTGAACTATCAGAGAAACAAAGAACTGAATAACGCATGTTCTTACTTATAAGTGTGTTCTGAACAACAGTCACATTAGCATAAGGATAAGATTGGCAGATACTGGGCACTGCTAGGGGAGGGACGGAGGAAGGACAGAGGGGAGCAAGTAGCAACACATTGGGTATCAGATCCACTATCAGGGAAAGAGAAAGCCAGCTAGAAAACCAAACTTTGTCTGCATGCAGCCTACTTCCGTAGTAAATTCCCACTTGTACCCCACAACTGTAAGATCCAATAAGTAAATAAAAACACTTTAAAAAAAAAAAAAGATAAAATCGTGACTCATGAAATAAACACATAGTCAAAGATTTTAGATCATTTGTCTTTGAAAGAATCAGTAAAAGGTCACAATGAGAATCTAAAAAACAGACAAATATATAAGCCCATCAAGAATACTGAAATTAATTTACTTAATAGCTACAAAATTGGCAAAAATCCATAAGGCAGTAATCAATTGCATTCTACCAGACACAATTTGCATTACTATGAATGTAAACTATTTGCCTTTCTGTCAGTTTTTGCAACTCACAGAGTTGTAAAATAGAGAAGAGATAACTCAGACAGGTTACCTATACAGCCATTAATAACCTGACATCACCCGTGGACAGAAACGGAGGAACAGCTTCTCAAAACAGCAACAGAAGAATGCATGGTCCATGCTGAGGGCCTCGTTCACCAGATGACAGCTCCTAAGTATCCCACAAAGTAGCCCATAAATGAATGATCATGTTGAATGCTTGCCATGACCGAAAGTGTTTAAAGCAAGGGCAGGAAGCAACACTAATCGAATAAAAATGTCGATGTCATTTTAACTTCCATTCCTATCCCCCAGGACTTGACCTATTTCTGAAGATGGCAGAGGCAACACAACGGACAGAGGAGGAGAAGAAAAGATGATACAATAGGAAGTTCACAGCTGACGGGGCAGGAGTAGTAGTTTGGAGCTGAACGTGAGGTCTAAGTTTTTGTGTAGTCTGGTCTGGATGTTTTAACTTAAAAATGAGATGATTTTATTACCTAACCTTCATTGAAAACTTGTATTATATTTGTTACTCAATGTTTGCACTTCTGATACATTCTGCATTCTTTTAGATCCTGCTGGTTGTCCAGGAGGCTGACCACTGCACACTATATTCCCAGGCTCCTGTGTCTTTTGCTTCTGATTATGCCCAGCCAATGAGGGCAGCAGCAGGATGTCAGAGAGAGGGAGGAAAGGAAAGTCAAGGGATTTATGTCACTTACACCACTGGCACTGGGTATAGCTGGCTAGTGTCTGTGCTTCTTCCCTGTGGTGACCCCTCCTGTGGGGTACCTTAGCTATGGTTTCTGTTCTTTAACCTTACCTCTGAAGCTTATTAGTGCTCACTGTTGGGAGTCTCTGAGTGCTTCAGTTTTTCTTCTCCGTTCCCTCAATCTTACCACTATATCCATAAATACCATCTTATTAAACTTCTTTTTATTTCACTGTTGGCTGTACCATCTGTTTCCTGATGTGACCCAGACTAATGCATATGGGATCTGTCAAGAATATCATCCAAAGTCACTGAAGATCTGATGGAATGTGATTGAAGCACTGGTCTGAGAAAAACAAAGTAGTTTTCTTCATGAATTTCACTGTCAAACTTGTTCAAAGAAAAATATTATATATATATACTCACACACAGAATATAACATTATTTAAACGTATTTACCTATAATTTATTTAATAGTTCATATTAATTATATTATATCATTATATAATATAGATTATTAATATTCATATATTTACATTGTGATTAAACATAATAAATTATCTTATAAATAGTCCACTCTTTTAAGCAGTTTTTCCCACTCAGAAATGTATTACAGTAAATTCCCTACATGCTAACGAGTTCCATTCTAAGAGTATACTCTTAAGCTCAATTTGTTCATATGTCCAACAAAGTTACCCTAGGTAGCCAACTAACACAATCGGCTATACAGTACCAGCTACATCATCGCTACTTTTATGCTTGCTTCCAGACTTCTTAGGTTTGACATCAATACTGTATTGCTGTACTCTATACTGTACAGTAAGGTACACAGATGCACAAACACTTGGAGAGGAGGCATATATGTGACCATGTATGCCACACATGTGAACTAACTTACATGATTGGATATGCAAATGCACGTTTGCATCTTGAAATTTTGCAATTTGAAAGCTTGAATGTAAGGGACATTGTATTTGTAATGGCTGATAGTATTTGATTGCTTTGATATGCAATAATTTAACCAAATTTTCTTATTTAAATTTTTTTTTATTATAGAGATGTGGTACAAGTGAGGATAAACTACTAAGTGGGCTGCATGTAGGTGAAGTTCCGGCTTCTCACTGGCCCTCACTCCTCCTGGTAGTGAACCAGGTACCCTTTGTGCTGCCATGTGCCTCCCACTGTCCTCTCTCTCTCCCTCCCCTAGCAGTTCCCAGCAATTGCCGGTCCCTCCCTTGTGTTAAGGTAACTAATGTTCAAGGTCCACTTATGAGTAAGAATATGTTGCATTCAATTTTTTGTTTCTGTGATAGTTTACTTAGTATTATGGTCTCCAACTTTATCCAATTTGCTGTGAAATCCATGCTTTTGTTCTTCTTTACGGCTACATAATACTCCATTGTGTATATGTGCGACATTTTCTTTGTACAGTCCACTTTAGATGGGCAGTAAGGTTGGTTCCATGTTTTTGCTATTGTGAATAGTGTGGTAAAAAACATGTGTGTGCAGGTGTCTTTTTTTGCTTTAGTTTTTTGTAGAATGATGTTCTTCTGGGTATATTTCCAGGAGAAGAATTGCTGGATCATATGGAAGGTCAGTATTTCATTTTTTTAGGAATAGCTACACTGCTTTCCCATAAAGATTGAATTAGCTTGCACTCCTATCAAGAGTATAGAAGCATTCCCTTCTCCCTGCAACCACACCAGCATCTGTTGTTTTTTGATGTATTAATGATAGTCATCCTTACCGAAGTTAGGTGGAATCTCATTGTAATTTTGTTTAGCATTCTCTGATGATTAGTGAAGCTGAGCATTTTTTCCTATGTTTTTTGGCTGCTTGTATGTCTTCCTCTGAGAAGTGTCTGTTCATGTCCTTTGCCCACTTTTTAAGGAGAATTTTTTTTTCCTTTCTCTTTGTTTGAATTCCTTATAGTTTCTGGATTTTAGGTCTTTTCAGATGCATAATTTGCAAATTTTTTTCCCATTCTGTAGTTTGTCCCTTTACTTGCTTAATGGCTTCTTTTGTGGTGTAAAAGTTTTTCAGTTTGATGAGTCCCACTTGTCTATATTACCTTTTATGACATTCACTTTTGGAAACTTAGTCAAGAATTATTTGCCTACTCCAATGTGCAAAGGGTGTTTCCCACATTTTCTTCCAGGATTCTTATAGATTGAGGTTTTGCATTTAGGTCTTTGATCCACTTTGAGTTGATTTTTGTATATTTTGATAAATAGGGATCCAGTTTCATTCTTTTGCATGTGGTCAGCCAGTTTTCCCAGTACCATTTGCTAAGTATGGTCTCCTTTTCCCAGTAATTGTCACTGGTGGCTTTCTCAAAGATGAGTTAGTTGAGCATTTGTGTTTGTGCTTCTGGAATCTCTGTCCTGTTCCATTGGTCTGTGTACCCATTCTTGTACTAGTACCAGGCTGTTTTGGATATTGTAGCCTTGTGTAATAAAGTTTAAAGTCTGGAAGTGTGATTGCTGAGGATTGTTTTGGCTATTCGTGATCTTTTTAAATTCCATATGAATTTCTTTATTATCATTTTCAGGTCTGAGAAAAATGATGTCAGTAATTTGATGAGTATTGCATTGAATCTGTAGATTGCCTTGGGTAGGTTTGCCATCTTGGAAATATTGATTCCTCCAATCCATGAGCATGGAATGTTTTTCCATTTTTTTGAGTCATCCTTGATTTCTTTAAGTAGTATTTTATAGTTCTCATTGCAAAGATCTTTCGCTTCTCTCGTTAGGTGGAAGTCAAAGTATTTCATTTGTGTGTGGGGCTATTGTGAATGGAATTGTGTTTTTTATGTGGTTCCCTGGCTGCTTGTTGCTGGTGTGTAGAAATGCAACTGTCTTTTGCACATTGATTTTGTAGTCTGAGACTTTACCACAGTCATTTATCAGTGTGAGGAAGCTTTTGACAGACTTCCTAGTTTTCAAAGTATACAATCATCTCATCAGCAGAGAGAGACAGAATAACTTTCTCTCTTCCTATATGTATACACCCAATTTCCTTCTCTTGCCTGACTGCTCTGGGTAAGACTCCCCACATTATGTTGAACAGGAGAGGTGAAAGTGGGCATCCCCTTCTTGATCCATTCTTAGAGGAATGTTTCTAGCTTCTGCCCATTGACCAAATTGTTGCCTGTGTTTTTATCAAAGATACCTCTTACTGTTTTGAGGAATGTTCCTTCTATGCCTAGATGCTCAAGGGCTTTTTTTCAGGAAGGGATGCTGGATTTTGATGAATGTTTTCTATGACTAATGATATAATTATGTGGTTCCTTGTCTTACTCATGTTAATGTGCTGAATTACATTCATGGTCTTGCAAATGTTGAACCAGCCCTGCATCCAGGAATGAAGCCCACCTGGTTATGGTGGATGATCCTTGGGATGTGCTGCTGGAATCCAAATTGCTAGAATCTTGTTGAAAATTTTTGCATCTATGTTCATCAAGGAGATTGGCCTGGAATTCTCTCTTTTTGTTGGTTCTTTGCCAAGATTGTGTATCAGTATGACGTTAACTTCATAAAATGAGTTGGTGAGATTTCTATCATTCTTGATTGCCTGGAATGTTTTCACTAAGATTTACATCATCTCCTCCTTGTACGTATCTTGTAGAATTTAGCTGGGAGGTCATCTGATCTGGGTTTTTTTGGTTATTTTTTTTTGTTTTTTTGCTGTTGGGGAGATTTCTCATGTCTCAGTCGACTTCCTGGCTCATTATTACTTTATTTAGAGTTCTGATTTCTTTGTGTTTCAACCTTGGGAGGTTGTGTGATGTCAGAAAGTCCTCCATTTCCTTTAGAGTTTCTAGTTTATTTGCATACAGGTGTTCATAGTAATTTCTGACAATATTTTCAATTTCTTCAGGGTCAGTTGTAACTTCACTTTTTGTATTTTTAATTGTGTTTTTTGGGCTTTCTCTCTCTCTCTTTTTAGTCAATCTGATCAGGTGTCTGTCAGTCTTACTTATCCTTTTGAAGAACCAGCTTCTTGTCTTGTTGATTCTATAATATTTTTGTTTTCTATATCCTGCAATTTTGATTTTATCTTGATGATCTGGATTCTTCTGCTCAAGGTAGGATTTAGAGGATCTTGCCTTTCTAGTTCCTTTAGATGTAACATTACGCTGCCTACTTGTGATCTTTGTGTTTTCTTGATGTGTACACTCAATGCAATGTTATAAATTTTCCTCTTAACAGTACTTTCATGGCATCACAGAGGTTCTGATAATATCCATCTTCATTTTCATTTATTTCCAGGAATCTTTTTGTTCGATTTTGATGTCCATATTGTCCCAGAAGTTGTTCAGCCACATGTTATTTAGCATCCATGCCTTTGTGTGTTTTGGGATGATCTTGTGTGTGTAATTTAACCACATTTTCTAATTGTGCCTCTAAGCTCTTTCCAATTTTAGTCTAGTATTAACACTGGCTTGATGAATGTCTTCAATACATTTATCTTTAAATACATTTTAGCAATATATTATTACATTTAACCTTGCATATAATTTTACCAATCTGTTCTATACTGCAGTCAGAGTATATTTTTAAAACTTGATTATACCAATTTGCATCCTCAGCTGTGGATGTGAGTGCAATTTTCTCCATAACCTCAAGCACTGTTATTAACATATAACTACACTTAATTGAGTTTTTACTATATGACAGAAGTTGTATAAAACTACCTTATTATAATATGTTTTTTATTTTGTATTTTATTTTTTAAATTTTTATTTCAAAGATGTAGGGTACAATTCAGGGTTAGGTATACAAACAATCATTGTAAAGGTAAAGTTTGGGCCTCAGTTTGGTTCCCACTTCACTTGGTTTGAGATCAGGTAAACTTATTGATGGATAAGTTTGTCTTCTTTGGCAGTGTCCTGCTACTGCCAATCCTATTCTTGTAGTATTATGATAATTATTCAGAGTCCGCTTATGCATGAGAACATGTGGTACTCAGGTCTTTGTTTCTGTGATATATCACTGAATATTACAGACTGTAAATCCATTGAAGTTGCTGTGAAGTTCATAATATTATCATCTCTTAAACAATTAATTTTCCCATTTCTGATTTTTTTTTGTAATGTGTTACATTTGTTCTTTAGTAATAACTTGTTCTTTAGTAATAACTTGTTCTTTAGTAATAACTTGTTCACATGCATTGTTCTTTGTTCTTTAGTAATAACTTGTTCACATGCATTGTTAATATTTCTATTACTGTGTGATCATTTTCTTTTGCTCTTAAAATATGTTTATGGAATAAAAATATTAATACCTTGTATGGCATATTTGTTTTAGAAATTCTTTCTCTTTTTCTTAGATTTGTCTTTCTTTACTTTCATTTCTGTATTTATAACTTGTAGTGCTTTGCCAAAGAAAAGTTTAACTTATGAATTCAGATCTAGTCATGATTTATTTGTGATCCCCAAGTTACCTATAAAATTTAATAAAAATTTCTGAAGCCCAAAGATTATGAAAATATGTACCTGTATTTTCTTTCAGTATTTTTATAATGGACATTTTACCTTTAAAACTTTGATTTGTCTCTGTTTATCTTTGCTATGGAATTATTTATTATTCTACACGTATCTAGCTAGATATTTTATCACTGTTGATGCAATTGTCTTGAATCAAAAATGATAACTATATATTTTGTCAACCCTATGAAGATTGTTTATGCTCAATAAAATTTGAACTAAAGACTAGAGTAGAATTTGATGTCTAATATGGGACACTAACTCTTAGGTAGATATTCCCCCATGTAGATTCCCAGAACTGTTACATTCTCCAGCTATCAAGTGATGAAGGCAGGTAGACTGTATCACAAGTATAAGCTATAAATAAAAGTTCTGGTAAATATGTCTCCATTAAAATTAAAACTTCTGTGCAGCAGGGGTAATTTCATTTAAAAAAAGAAAGACAAACCAAAATCTGGGCATATATTTGACCAGTCTTATCTTCACAAGCATCTTAGAACTGATTGCTTTATGGCAACAATAAGATATCTCTTCACATCCATCAAATAGATGAAAAAATAAAATATCTGGCCATACAAAAGTTTGGAAGTTATGTGAGAAATTTCAAGCTGTTAAACTCTATTGAGGACAACATAATTGATACAAACATGCTGGAGAAGAATTTAGTAATACTATCAAGCAAAGAAGGAGATGCACATTCCCAATGCTCCAGTGATTTTATTTCTAGGCTCTATCAGAGCCATCAAATTGTGTCCTAGATAAGGAGGTTTAACTAAAGAGTATAACTGGAGCCTCAGCTCATCTTTGTCTATGCATACCATCATGCACCCTGATCAGGTACCAATATCTAATATGGAAGGTCATTAGTTTCCACAAAAGTACCCCATGAGCTAGATCCAGCCCTAATTTCCCCCCTGTAGAAGCTATTATATCTGTGCCCAAGAATGGAGCTACAACACAGGCATTGCAGCAAGATAGCTAATAGCAAAAATATGTAAGGTACACACAGTCCCTCAGTAAAGAAAAGAATGATTAATTTCAGTTTTACCTAATATGTGTGTATACACAATTGAAAAAGATTTACATTAATCAATAATAAATCTAAAATATATAATTTTGAGTTAAAAAACACAGAAGAATAAAATATTATACCATCTTTAAAATAAATTACACGTAAGAATAATAAGTTTGTTTGAGATAAATCCATGCATATGTTGTGCGGGATACTTATGTGGCATAAAAGCACACATGTGAAGGGCATGGCAAAGATACTTACCAATTTGAGGATCTTGAACTGGAGAGTGAAAGTGACGGTAAAACAAGGGAGAGCTGGGGCTTTATTTATATCTGTAATGCTTTACTGCAGTTTTCAAAAGAAGTTTAATGCACAAAGCAAGGAAAAGAGAAGGGAAAATGTTAGGTGGGAGTGAATGATTTTGAAAGGATGGGTGAATGAAAAAGAGTTTCATTTCTTTTCTCCTCAATGTCACCATACGTCTCCAGTTAAGATTAACAGCGTATGTTATATTGTTTGTATTTTTCCCCTAAAATATACTCAGTGTTAGGATTATTACTTTTTTTCCTGACTATTCTTCAGAGAAAATATTTGGGTTTTTTTTTGGTGGGGGGGTCCTGGTCTCACTCTGTCACCCAGGATGAAGTGCAAGTGATATGATCACGGCTCACCACAGCCTTGACCTCCTGGGTTCAGACAACCCTTCTGCTTCAGCCTTCTGAGTAGTTGGGGCTATAGTTGCACAATACCACAGCCCACTAATTTTTTGTAGAGAGGAGGTCTCATTATGCTGCATAGGGTGGTCTTGAATTCCTTGGCTCAAGCAATCCCCCCTCCTCAGACTCCCAAAGTGCTAGGATTACAGGCATGATTAAAGATAATATGCCTGGCCAAAGATAATATAATACACTCTGTCTTTGGATATGTCTTGAGTAGTATGTTCTAGAATCAGATTAATATTCAGTCAACAAGTTGTTAACAAATAAATACAGACATAAACATCTTTGTGTACTAAAAATAAATGAATTGTTACAGTATCCATTTCTTCAATGATGTCATATATACTGACAGAAAATATCTGTTGAGTTTATAATGATTAAAAAGGTATAGCTATGGAAAGGTATCTAAAACTTACAGATTTATAAAGAAAGTTCACAAGTGCTTTTTAATAGCACAATGAAATGAGATGATGAGTCCACAGGGTATTTTCATGGTGATTTTCTATACTCCAGACATGAACAGCTGCCACCTGATACTGACATATCTTCTGACTGATGACCACCTCTAATTCTGACAGACTTTCTCTGAGCAGCTGAATACGTAATGTGTTTTTTGGCATAAACTGCATGTTTAACAAACAAATACCTAAAACTACACCAATTTGGACCAGTATGTTTATAACTGTGATGTTTTTTCTAAATACCTTATTAAACTATTCACTGTTATCTTGGAGGAAAGGTAAACCAGGAAAATGCCCCCATATTCAATTGCACTGAGCATTTATGTAAGAATATAAAAAAACTCTGGATTTTAGTGCTGTTTAACCACTTAAAAATGTAATCGAAGGGCTAAGTGATTTAACCTATATGTCTTTGTTTTGACAGTGTGGGATGGGGGATCTTGTTCATACCCAATTCTAAAATAATATCCAGATTTTATTTTAAAAACTTAAGGATGTGAAATTAAAACAAATTTGTCTATGGTCACTTGCTTGTTAAATTTTTCAACATTCTGAATTCAAGATGAATATAAAATATCTGATTTCCAGCCTATACTTTCAGACTTTTCTCTTACTACCCAGAATATGAAATCCTAAAGGTAATCTGGCTATCTGGATTTTTACACATGCTGTTCAGATAATGACATTCCTCTTCTCTTCTGGCTAAACCACATTTGATGTTGGAACCTCAGTTCATATATCACCTCTTCTGAGAAGCCTTCCACGATCATAAAATCTATGATTCCCCCTAGGTGTTCTCAGGGTCTAATGCACAAACCTCTATAATAATACATTATTCTTCCTCTAATTATTGAATTTACCTCTTTTGAATTTATGAAGGCTAGCTGCTTTATTCCGCTCTTAAGTGCCTTGTAGAATTCTTAATGAATAGCAACTGCTCAATAAATATCCTTTGAAAGAATGAATGGAGAAAAGCAAAGTCATGCATGTAATTTCCTACATGAAATTTATATTAGCATTGTTTTGAAAACTAAGAATTAAATTTCATCTAAGTTGACTAATAACTGCAGTTTCTGTCCTAGTTTTCTGAGTTCGAATGTGTGGGTTGAAGATCATACCTCAGACACAAAATTAGGTTTTTTTTGGTTTTGCTCAAGTATGACATGTTATATATATCACAAAAAAAGAAGAGCAAGAATAAGAGAACAAAAAACTTATAAGAGAAACCTTTATCTGAGATTATAAATGATAACATTTATAAAAGACAATACTGTTTTATCCAATGTCTAAAAATAAAACACTATTTCTTAGCATCACAATTCTCCAATTTTCATATTAAAAATCATAAGTAACAAGACAGAAAGAGGATGATGGCCAAGTGTTTGAAAGTATAAAGACTAAGCAAGAAAATAAGAGTCCAAGGTGCTATTAACACATTACAGGCAATATCATTATTATAATGCATTATTTTCAGTTGTTGAGATCTTTAGCATAATTTATGTCTTTCAAACACCAATATCCAAGTATAAATTCCAGCATAACATTTATTATTTTTCATTCACATGAGGAAAATAGATGTGCATGGATATACAAAATTAGAAACATACTCCTACTAAAAAGGGATCCTTAATGAGGTATGTAAATAGATCCCTCATTTTTTTTTGGAATATTCATAAATATCAAGTTATTTATCTTGGGAAAATACAACTACCATAGAGTAAATCAACCACAACTTCTATCTTCTTTACATTTATAAGAAGATCTAGTACTTTGTGATGTTAGGGAATGCTGACAAAAATATTCGGGGTAATTTATGTTGTTTGGTTCATTTTATTTTCCATAGACAAAAAGATGATCAATTACAAAAGGAAACCTGACTGTAATAACTTTTAATACTGAGATTCACAGTCCCTAGATGCTGAAGTATCATCAGTTAAAGCATCTATAATTTACCATACTCAATTTTATTGCACTTTTTATATCATTTTTGCTCTCTGACCAAGTATGTGCTCCATTGACATTTGTCCTTAGTGCTACAGGATACACCATGTGACACCACAAAAAAGAGACAACCAATCAGTCTCTTTTTTGGATTTTTTTCGAAAGAGAAAAGAGAGATTTTTTTCAAGAGGAGCCACAGTTTAGTTGGGCACTCCTCGTGCCAGGCAGCAGCACTGGTTTTCCTCCCTACCAATCCTCTAAGCTGATATCCATGAGCATAAAAGTGTCCTCTGGCACTTTGGAATAGAATCCCCACAAGGTAGTTAATAATAGTATCAGTGGTAGTTCTTAGGGCAAGGCCTAGTATCCTTCCTGCTGGGACATCAGCTATGAAGCACTGGTGCAGACAGAGTAGCTTCCCTTTTCCATGCGGACTAGAAGATTAAAAGAGATAAATTTGGGGTGCAGTCCAGGAGATAGTAGTAAAAGGAATTCTCAGCCTTTTTACATGAAAGCTAATTGATTGTGGCAAGGACTCTGATTCATCCTAACTGGGCAACTGGATATAAAAACCTGTTCCAGGGGCAAGCTCACCCGGTACTCCTTCTGTCTACAGAGGTAAAGAGAGTAAGCTTCTAGAAAAATGCCTTGAATCAAGTCCAGAGGTTCAAGAGGAGCAGGGCAAGTCTTTTCTAACAAACCTCTTGCTTGGTAGGTTCCCAGCTATCCAAACTTGCAACTTATTATTAAGCCCATGATGACTTATATTTATAGATGAATTAACTGAAGCTTAGTGAGTACAAGTGACTTGTTCAAGATCATAGATTTCATAAATGGTAGTGCTTGGACTAAATTTAGCCTTCTTTGAATATAAAGTTGCTGCTCTTAATGAACTGGCAACTTTTACTATAAAAAGAAGTGAGCATACTGTTTCTGTAAAGGACTAGATAGTAAACTGCAAGCTTGGGGATCAAGAGGCAAAACTAAGGCTATTATGTGGGTATTTTTATAGCCTCAGTTTTGCCTCTGATGAAATTCAAAATGCAAACACAATAATTGTGAGCATATTAGTGGTTATCAGAGGCCAAGAAGGATAGGGGTAAGGGATGATGAAAGGAAATTGATTCATCGTACAAATATATGTTTTATTCAAAGAAATAATAACCAGATACATAGACCAGTAAGGTGGTTATAGGTAACAATAATCTCTTATACATTTCCATGCTAGAGGAGAAGAATTCAAATGGTTTCAGCATAAATAAAAAGCAAATACTTAAAGTGATGAATATCCCAAATATATTAATTTGATCTTTACAAATTATACAAATGTATTAAATTATCACATATTCCTGACCTATGAACCCTATTGTGCATAAATTAAAATACAGTAAATGCAATCAAAACAAGTGAGAACAATTTTTTTTTGGTAATACAGATCTATATGTGAAAGATGGAATTAAATACAAGGAAATACGATTTTACTTAATTAAGATTCAAAGTTAAGTTTCTTACTATTACAAATCTATTGCAAATCTATTACAAATATTCATCTGTAAA
The DNA here is from genome assembly GCF_000164805.1 of Carlito syrichta. Classification (NCBI taxonomy): domain Eukaryota; kingdom Metazoa; phylum Chordata; class Mammalia; order Primates; family Tarsiidae; genus Carlito; species Carlito syrichta. The sequence goes on along the minus strand of NW_007258913.1, from coordinate 180,131 downwards.
AACCATGTTTAGTCATACAAAAAATGTCAGCCCCCATAATTGACTCCTAGGCTTTAAAAAACACCTGTGTTCAAGGAAGCTACAGATCTGTTTGTGAACTACACATGTACCAAACTATTTTCCTAACAACTTTTCTCAGAGGCTAGAATATTTCTTGGTACAGTTAAGAGTATTTCCTGTAAGCACACTTTCCTTAAAATTAACTCAGTCCTAGCATCTGCTCAGTACATGGAGAACTACTCTTCTGAGATCAAATCATAATTTCACAGCATTTGCCAGATATGTTTAAAACTCCTGAATTATTGATAATACAAAATTTAAACACATAAGCAAGAAGAATGCTGCATTCAAAGCAAAGTACCTTCTATTACCTCATAAAATATACAAAAAATTTAAAGGAAATTTAAATGACTCTAATTATATACAAACTACTGATTTTTAAAAATTCTCTGAAGCTGAGAATAGCTTAAATTTTGTTGAACTAGAGCAGCAGAAATCACATAACTCAATAAGATTCTTAATTTTATATGCACTTTAATGATTTTTCCATTGGGAAGGTCCAGAAAGTTTGATCCTCCAAAGTGACATATGCTAATAGTATTGTAATGTTAAGGTTATGCAATTCAGGTTATCATGCTTAAAACCAAGCTCTACTTTATGTTCAGCTCATAGATGAAATTAATTATACTCCATTTGGGATTTATCCAGACCTAGGACAGATCTTTCTTCTATTTTAAAATTTTAATTATTTATTAGGAAAATGTAATGTTCAAGATTCTAATTCATTTTTCTTCATTTACTCTGATTGTTTCTAAAAGTGGTATAATGTCAATGGTGCAATTAAATCTTCTTAACAAGCCTTTTAACACTATTTTCTTAACCTCAGAATTTGACTTTGATTTGCTTATTACATAGCATGCTGATGGGGTGGGTTTTTTTTGAAGAATGCTTAATAATTCTAAGTTTGTGTCACAATTAAGAAGATAAAAATTAGCATGCACAAAAACTCGATTAATAAATGCCCTTGTCATATTGTTTTTTTTTTGAATAGCAGGAATTTGCCCTTTTAGAGGTTCTAAGATCTCAAGTGCATTTCATGTTTTCCAGCAATGTGTTAGAGCAGATGATGTGCAGATAGAGTTTACCAACCCTCTTCCACTCCTTCATAAGCATCTCGTTGTGCCCTGGGTCTTAAATATGACTGTCAATTCTTCAAGAACTTATTGAGAAATGCAAAGATCGAGCACTAAGTCAATGGTATTAATTTAGCTTTCAAATTAAAAGACAGAAAGAAAGACACCGATGATGTGCCTAACATTATTTTTAAGACAACCATGAAATGAAGTTCATGCCCTATGCCTAGCCTCAGAAAGCCACATCCAATGGAAATCAGTTAGTGGTTTAATGAAACACTGGGTGATCATCAATGATTGATTTACTATAAACAGAAGGGACATGAAAACCTGTCCGAGGAGCTTATACAGAACTCACATAGTGATGATAAAGAGCTGCAGAGATGGCTTGAAAAAAAAAAGTACAAAAAAGGCTATAGCTACTTGTCATAGATTTCTCTCTTCTGAAGTTAAAACTGTCAAAAATCTCTTTCCCCTTGGAAAAGCATAAGTTACCATACATCATTTGAAAACTGTTGGGCGAATTCAGCAGGACAGTTGAAAAGTCCCTTTTGGTTGGTGAAATAGATCTTCTGGAAAGACTGCATCAGGATCAATTACCCCAGGTTTCTCTTGAAGGGTGGCAAGGCAACTGAGTAGGAGAATGATTTATTGAACCATTTAACAGGTGTCATGCTGGGTGGGTTGTATCTATGGGATGTGTCCATGGAGGAGAAAATAAAATCAATTCTGTAATGAAATATTTGGCTGTAGTTGGCAAAAGATAAATTCCAGAAATGGAGTTCCCCTGAAGAAATTCAGTAAGAAGTGGGGGAAACTGTTCAGTCTATGTAATGGAGGAGGGGAGAGAACGACAATCTGCATTAGCATGCCTACAAAGCCAGCAAAAGGAACAGGTATTAGAATCCAATAATTGTCAATTATTTCAAAGTCAAACAAAAGATAATATAGAATGCTTTCATAAAATAAAAATATATTTTATTGTAATAAAAATAAGAAACCAAATCCATAGCTTAGCTTGTAATCCTGGCTCCAAGCCTTATCCCCAGTCTCAAAGCCTGATGTTTCTTTCTATTTTTCCTTACTGTAACACAAAAAGGTTATGCTAAATTCTGCAGATCAGCTCAGTGCACTAATCAAATCGAATAATAAATTGTTTAGTTATTCACTCTGGTTATTTTTTGGTGTGTGCATATGTGCACATATAGACCCAGTTATAGAATTCAGGTTTTTGTTTTGCAATACTGCAGATACTTCTTGAAGTTGTTGTATCTACTCTTATTATAAAAAAAAGAGATCATTTGATTATTCATAAAAGATAACCATGTTTCAGAGTTAACTTTATTGGATAATTTTAACTTTCCTTGGAATTTCTCTTAGACACAATAAAGGCTGATTCCACATCATTCACAAACTATATGCCAAAAATAAACTTGTGTTTACAAAAAAAAAGATGGTGGAATGGAGCAACGAAAACAGCAAGCACCTAAAAGTCTGAAGACAAATTTCAATTTCAAAACCAACTGGATAGATTTGTTTTAATAACCAGAGAGATAACAGACCAGACATACAACAGACAAAAGCAAACATTTGACTAGTTACACTTTAAGGTCATTTTTGATTAAAGGACTTCTTTGCCCTCAGTGCATGTGTGTTAGTGATGATAATATCATCTCATCTACAAGCAAAATAATTTTATGCTGTGTATTCTAGGAGTTGAGATTTAACTAACATAAAGTATCTTTTAATGTTTTCTGCCCTCAACGTTATTATTCTCTGTTATCCTTTTCAAAAAATAGTGGGAATTCTGCCATGTTCTAATATTATCTAAATGTCCTTTAAGAAAGGTATTTTACTTTCTTTACCGCTCTCTCTTTTCCGGAAAAGTATTATCTTGTATTTTCTCAAATGTATATATACTGCTTTTTATAAATTTATTTTTTATTTAGTTTAAAGATGTGGGGTACAATTCAGGATTTGGTAGATAAGATTAAATTTAGTCCTGGATAGAAAAGGACATTTTTTAAAAAAATTCAGTGACAGAAATTATTAATATTGTATTATCCTAACTAAATAAAAACCCAAATTTAGCACACTCATGTTTGTCTTTTCTCTTACCTTTCTTTTCTCCTTTATTTCTTTCACTGTTTACCCATACCATTTCTAATATTCAAATGTCTGCTTCTTTTTTTTTCAAAAAAAAATTAAAAACTGAGTATTTATCATTGCATATTTTTTCTCCACACACCAATGATCATGCATAGATGCAATAATATATAATATATATAAACTAGTTACATGTACAGGTATAGAGTTATTTTTCTTTGTTGTAGAATTTTAAGATTATATCCACAGGCTTGAATGTTGTATTTCTCATTCCAAAAATATCTTTTCATGTCATTTGCAGCAATATGGATGCAGCTGGAGACTATCATTCTAAGTAAACTATCACAGAAACAAAAAACTGAATATTGTGTGGTATCACACATAAGCCAGGCTTGGTCACTGGACACACAAAAGTGGGATCAACAGATGCTGAATACTGGTAAAGAAGGGATAAGGAAGGAGTGATAAGGAGCACACTGGGAACCAGGTTTATTACCAGCAGGACAGATGTCTCACTAGAAGCCTAAACATCATCTGTAAACAATTTACTCCTGTAGTAAATCCTCACATGTACCCCACAATTATTAATCCTCACATGTACTCCACAACTAAAATGAAATTAAAAAAATATTTAAGTAACTTTAAAAATTAAAGGGAAATCCAGAAACTATAAGGTAACCCAAAAGTCATGAATTTGACTTTTAGACATTTTTATTTTAAAACTGTATTTATCAGGGCCAAGATTTAATAAAGTATTACCAGATGCTTCTAGTGAGGTAAAAACAAACAAAATTTTTTTAATAATGATTAAGTTTTTTCTATTTTTCCCAAAAATGCATTCTTACCCCATGTCTGTACCAGCAGTGGTGTTATTCTCATCTATATGTTTTCGCCATGCTTACAGATTTAAAATCGTGGTCTATGACTATTTGGATTTGAATTTCTTTAATTTCTACCCATGAGGTGAGCATCTTTTTTCATGTTTTTTCATAGAATTTGCTCTTCTTTATTTATTATGTTGTTTACCCCATTTCTGTCAATTAGTAAGATTTTTTTTACATATAATAAACATCAATTCTCTGTGATTTATATGGAAATTATCCAAATTACCAGTTTGTCTATTGATTTTGTTTTTGAAGTCTGTTAGCTATTTATCTTTAATTTTTTTAGATTTCCATATTTCTGAATCATTAGAATGATGTTCCCAAGTTCCTTTTTTTATCTGGAATACTTTTCACAAGCTCCTTGTTGCTATTTTTCTGGTTACTGACAATTAGATGGTAGAAAATTGTTTTCTTCCTACGAATTACTAAAATGTAAGTATATGAATTGTTCTTGACCCCATTCTCTGAGCACTTGAGTTCTGATTTGCCAATCTTCAGAATGGCAGTTTGAAATGCTAAGACTCTAAAACATGCCTGGTTCCTCTGGACTCAAATGTGATTTCTAGCTCACTATTATTTATATTATTTTGTATACATTTGCTTTATTTGGAACAAACCTCGTCAGGACCTCCTCATACCTAACAGTGGACAGGATTTTAGGGGACTATATTTCCAGGATGGGACTTGCCACCACCAACCTTCTCCCCCCAATGAGTACACGCGTGCACATACACACACACACACACACACACACACACACACACACACACACACACCTTTCTTCTTTCTCTCCTTGCCCCCTTCCCTCTCTTGCTCCATCTTTTTCTTGTTGCCTATAATTTGACAAACTGACTATCACAAACAGCACTCTGGGTGACGCAAAAATCACTGCTTTTATCTTTGGAAAATAATGCATGCTGAACTAAAGATGAAACAACCAACAGTAAGAAACAGATGAAGCATCTTTGTAAATACTCTTAGGTGGACTTGCTTATACCTTTTCTGAAAAGAGTAGGGAGTTCGTGAATTACTCAATCCACCACTCGTGTCAGGTCCATCAGCTCTGCAAAGGGTAGAATCTCTCCCTCGTGTTGATTGCCAGGCCCAGTTCCCAACACTGCTGCGAATTTTCATCTTTTTATTTTGATTTGTTAATGTTCTACAGTGCTTTCAGTAGGAAACTAGGAGAGGTCATATTTGGAGCTGCCAGGCTAACCCTTATTTTAAATGAATGATGAAAGTGCATATATTATCAGAACTCTAAAACATATTATCCCACTCTAATCTTAGTCATAAAATATATAATTCACATTTTACCCTAGGTATTGTTAGCCATGTCACCTCCAGGTATTACCAATAAATAAGAACAAAAACTGTGAAACTACTGTAGCCATGGTTGAAAGTTTATTTTTCTAAAAATATATTAAACAAAGAGGAATGTTAAACAAAGTGCAAGCAAGTAGAGCAGGAAGTCAATGAATGATTTCTGAAATCCGTGCCAGTACTAATATTCCAAACTTAAAGGAGTTGTATATGAAAGCAAAGCACACATTGGGAATCAATAAACATTAATTATTAGTAGTGCTGTGGTAGGCAGAATTCTAAACTGGTTTCAAGATTCTCACCTCTTGGTGTACACTCCTATCCATTCCCCTTGAATGTGGGAAGGATTTGTAGATATGCTGAGATTTTTATCCCCATAATTAGGTCATGATATACGGGAAAGATATAACTAAGTTCCCGAATTAGTTGACTTTTAAGTAGACCTGACCTGACCTAATCTAATGGGGCCTTTAAATCTAGGCAAGAAACAGAGAAAGTCAGACTTGAAGTGAGAAAGACAGACAATCTCCTGCTGGCCCAGGAGAAAGTCAATAACCATGCTGTGAACTGGTATGGAGGGGCAACCTAGGTTAGGCAGGACCCTCTAGTTGCTGAGAGCACCATCAGCCACAGCCTTTTTGAACTTGAAAAAGGATCCGAGTCTCAGAGAAGCACAATACCATTCATACCTTCACTAGGTCTTTGAGACACTGAGCAGAGAACCCAATTAAGCCATGCCTAGACTTCTGACCCAAGAAAACTGTGAGATAAAAAATGCGTGCTATTTTAAGCCATTAAGTATATGGTAATTTTTTTCAATGTAGCAAAAGGAAACAAATACAGATATCAATGCTGATGCTTTGTAATTACATGTATGAAAATATGTAAAGCTTCTTAGCACATACAGCATAGCTAGCTATTAAATAATTGCTTTTAGATCCATATAATGTGCCACTTTTCCCAGGCAGTATACAAACAATATGACAGAAATAATATTCTCCAGTACTGGCATGAAAATATATACGATAAATTCTTAAGGACTTGCTGGTGTCCATTAATACTGTGTCACGTGGTCTTTGTAATATAGACTGTGGTGCTGTTATAAATTATGAAAACAACCTCATTTTTCCAGTTCAATTGCAAGGGACAAGTTTATCAACTGAATGTAAAGGTTTCATGGTAATGCTCACTAATGGCAAGAGACTAATGAACTGGTTTTTCTCTGTTTTTCTTTTTCTTCTATTTTACTGCTTTTCCAGGTCATGGACTTTGATATTTTCTTCTATGATATATTAGTTTTCTAGGACTGCCATAACACATCACAAACTGATGCTTAAAACAAGAGAAATATATTGTCTTACAGTTCAGGAGGCTCCAAAATCAAGGTGTGAGCAGATTGGTTCCTTATGGAATCTCTGAGGAAGAAAACTCCCAAGCCTTTCTTCTGGTTTCTGGTGGTTGCTGGCAGTCATCGTCATTACTTGGTATTCAGATGCATCCCTTCAATCTTGGTCTCCAGCATTACATTGCTTTCTCTGATACCTGTGTAGCCTGTTTTTTCTGTCTCTTCAAAGAACTCGTTTTGACCTGGCTCAGTGGCTCAGCCTGTAATCCCAGCACTTTGGTAGGCTGAGGTGAGTGGATTGCCGAAGGCTGCAGGTTTGAGACCAGTCCGGGCAACTTGGCAAAACCTCGTCTCTACGATAAATCAAAAACTATCTGGGTGCGGTAGCCATGCCTGTCGTTTTGTCTGCTTGGAAGACTGAGACAGAAGGATTGCCAGAGCCCAGAAAGTCGACACTGGGGTGCCCGTGAGCATGCCACTGCACTCCAGCCTGGGCGATGGAGTGAGAGTGAGACCCCAACTCAAAAAAAAAGAAAAAAAAAAAAAAGAACTTGTTTTAAGGTCTCAGGGCTCACTTTAAGCCAGTATGAACTTATGTTGATCCTTACTTTAATATCACTTATAAAAACCATATTTCTACATATTCTGAGGTTCTGGTTGGACATGAGACACTATTCAACCCATTACATGTGGTAACAATTCATAGAGCAAAGAACTCTACTGGACATGCACTGGTTGCTTTATTCATATGCACGTGATTTCATAATCCAATAATGCTAATCATTACATAATTGGCTAACAATTTGTTACATAATTGAAGAGGTAGCAAGGAGTTAAAGACAAAACGATGGACAGGAATGGAGGCACCGGGAAAATGGTAAAGCCATCTTTATTCAAGTTCCTCAAGTTTAAGATTATCAGCAAGTTTCTAAGCTCTCTTGGTCTCAGTTTTATCATTTATCATTAAATAGTTTATATTCAATGATCTCAAAGATGCTTTGCAGTTACAACATTCTATGATTCTGTTAATCATAACTGTCAGTCATTCAATTATTTTGTGACAGTAACATGGCATACCAGTTGGGAGATATTAGAAATACCCTTTATAATAATTTTTTCTGCTTATATTAAAAGGAAAAGGAAGATAGTTCTTCCCAAGCATCATTCTTTGATGTTCATGCAAAGTAAGTGGAAGGACTTGTCACTGGTAGCACACTCAGAAAAGGAAGAGAATCATACACAAAAAGAAACTGAGATGTAGATCAGGGCCTATTGATTAAATTTCATTAATATTTCATTCATTCACATATTTTTAGTACCAAGACAAGTTTAGAGAGGAAAAACAATGTGTTTAAATAAGTGTATGAGGCTCATGATTCTTTTGGAACATTATATGACATGTTTATTTTAAATAAAAGCATGATGTGCTTATTTATCCTGAACTTTTTTAAAATAGAAATTTTAGATTACAATGCCCGACTTAAGGTAGCTAGAGCGTTTCTCCTGCAGAGTAAACCAAAATAAAATTTCCTTAGTAGCCAGAGAAGAACAGATTCAGCAGCATGCTCCACAAGTCTCCAAAGGAGTGAGAATAACCAAGCAGAGAAAAGAAGAAAAAAAAAATCCACCGACCTGGGCTGGACCTGGCCAGACTCCTTCCTGCACAACCAGAGTGCACACACCACAACCTCCAGACACAGTGGGGAAGGTGATTGGGGGAATTCAGGCATTCTGTGCTCCTGCTATAAACTTGCAGGGCTCCCTGAGCCTTATAGGACCCCAGTTCCTCACAGGAAACTGCCTGACCCACAGATGTACTCTGCGGTGGAGTGGTGCAGGGAAAAAACCTTTAGCAGTGCCAGCCTCTATTTTCCAGGAATTCAAGCCTTGCAGGGTGGAGTCACTGCTTTCTAGTCTGCTTGAGAGGGACCAGTCCCGAGGGTAAACTCTGCAGCTCCAGACAATTCCCAGCTGGATGGGTTTCCAGAGGATATCTGAGGCCCTGATGCCAGCACACCCTGACATTCAGACTGCAGGTTGCCTGAGGACAAGGCAGGAACTGGGTGGGAGCATTGCCATAAAAACCTCTCACTACCCCAATAAATTCTTCTGTGACTGCTTTGCACAACAGCATTACCTGGTGGCCTGAAACTCCCTCCTAATACCCACTGGAGCAGCTAATAGTGCACAGCTGTGAGGTACTTCAGCTCGTCTTCCCTGTACTACTGCCAGAAGGCTCAAAACAGACAGAAGACTTGGGAAATTCCAAGAGCCCCGCCCTCAGCCCAGGCTGACTGGGAATTTCCTTGGAGTAACATTCACCAAGGAAAAAAATTCTATAGCCACCATAGCTAGCTTTCTCCCACAAGCGCCACCTCCTGGCCAGAGGTCAACAGTACAGCAAACCACACTGGATAGACTACCTGTTTTGAGAAAGGCTTTATCCCGAATACCAGCTAACAACACTTTCCAAGCCACTCTGGCCACTCAGGATGCTGTGAACCAGTGTAGGCACATATCACAGGGCTGTTTCATCTGGCAATTGAGAAAATCACCACACCAAGGCTATGTATAACCAAGGTAACCCTACAGTGCCTATGTCAGCCTCCAGTCAAACTCAAATAAGAAGAAATTGTCTACCCAAATAAGAAAGAAGCAGAAAAATAATTCTGACAATATAAATAAACAGAGCTCACCAACATCCCCCCAAATACCATTCTAACTCTTTAGTAACAAACCCTAATTAAAATAAAATTTGAAAATTCCAGACATAGAATTCAAAAGGTTGATAAAATTGATCAATGAACTTCAAGAGAAAATTAAAAACCAACATAAAGAAATTAAAAAACTATTCATGACATGGATGAAAAATTCTCCAAAGAGATAGGCACTTTTTTAAAAAAGCTGAAATTGAAAGAAGCATTTTGGAAAGTACAAAATAAAGTAGAGAGTTTTAACAGTAGGCTAGAACAAGCAGAAGAAAGGATCTCAGAACTTGAAGACAAGGCTTTTGAATTAATCCAATAGAAATCAATAAAGAAAAAAGGAATCAAGAGAATGGAACAAAGTCTTCAAGAAATGCAGGATTATGTAAAACAGCCAAACCTAAGAATCATAGGTGTTCCTGAAAGAGAAGAGAAAGCAACAGGTTTGGAAAACCTATTTGAGAGAATAAGGGAGGAAAACTTCCCTGGTCTTGCCAGAGATCTATACATCCAGATACAAGAAGCCCAAAGAGCCGAGCTCGGTGACAGCCTGTAATCCCAGCATTTTGGGAGGCTGAGGTGAGTGGATTGCCTGAGCCTGTGGGTTCGAGACCCACCTGGGCAACTTGGTGAGACCTCATCTCTACAATAAAATCAAAAAAATTAGCCAGGTGTGGTAGCGCATGCCTGTAGTTCCAGCTACTTGGAAGACTGAGGCAGAAGGATCGCCAGAGCCCAGCAGGTCGAGGCTGCAGTGGCAGGGAGCATGCCACTGCCCTCCAGCCTGGGTGACAGAGTGAGACTCCAACTCAAAAAAAAAAAAGAAAGTCAAAGAAGCCCCAGAAGATTCATTGCAAAGAGGTCATCCCCAAGGCATATAATCATTTGACTGTTTAAAGTTAATATGAAAAAAAGAATTTTAAGAAAAGTGAAACAAAAGCATCAAATAACTTGCAAAGGTAAATCTGTCAGACTATCAGCAGACTTCTCAGAAGAAAGCCTATAAGCCAGAAGAGATTGGGGCCCCATCTTCAATCTGCTCAAACAGAATAACTGTCAGCCAAAGATTTTGTATCCCACAAAACTACTTTTCATAAGTGAAGAAGAAATGAAGCCCTTTGCAGACAAACAAATGCTGACAGAATTTGTCATCACTAGACTGGCTTTAAAAAACACACACACACACACACACACATTTTGAGTTTCTAAAAATATTGAAACAAAAGGCCAAAATACACCAATAGGAAATCATGAAGTTCACAGGCTTTATGGAACACCAACACAGTGGAGAAAATAAATAAACAAAGCAACCAGATAACAACCAGTATGATGAATAGACTAGTACTTTACATATCATTATTAACTCTGAATGTAAATGGTATCAATACCCCACTAAAAATATATAAACTGACAGAATGGATTAAAAAAACACAAACCAAATATTTCCTGCCTTCAAGGGAACCACATAACTCAAACTATTATAGACTCAAGGTAAAGGTGTGGAGAAAAATATTGCACACAGATAGAAACCAAAAACAAACAAGAGTAGCCATTCTCATATCAGATAAAACAATATTTAAATTAAAATGAGTAAAACAAACAAACAAAAAGGCTAAGATGGCTATTATATAATGATAAAGGGATCAATCTAATGAGAAGATACATTCATTTTAAATATATTTGCACCAAACACCAGAGACCCCGACTTAATAAAAAAAATTCTAATAGACTCCAAAAAAAAAGAGAAAAAGATAACAATACATTAATAGCAGGAGACTTCAACTCTCCACTGACAACAATAGACAAATAATCAAAGCAGAAAGTCAATAAAGAAACATTGGAGTTAAACGGGACTCTAGAGGAAATGGAACTAGTAAACAGCTACAGAATATTCCAAACCAAAACTACAAAATACACATTTTTCTCATTAGCACATGGAACATTCTCTAAGATAGACCATATGGTAGACCACAAATTGTCTCAATAAATTCAAGAAAATAGAAATCATATCAAGCACCATCTTAGACCACAGTGGAATAAAACTTGATATTAACTCCAAGAAGAACTTGTGCAACCAAACAAAAATATGGAAGTCAAGCAATTTGCTACTGAGTGATCCTTGGGTCAACAATAAAATCAAAATGAAAATTTAAAAATTCCTTGAATGAATACCAAGAAACAAGTTATTAAAACTTCTGGGGCGCTGCCAAAGCTATGCTCAGAGAAAATGTACTGTGCTTAGTAATAAGACTGAAAGGTTACATATCAACAACCTAACATCACACCTCAAGGAACTATAAAAACATGAAAAAACTAAACCCAAAGCTAGCAGAAGAAAAGAAATAACAAAGATTTGAGCAGAACTAAATGAAACTAAAATTTAAAAAAAAAATACAAAGGATCAATGAAACAAAAAGTTGGTTCTTTGAAAAGATAACAAAATTGATAGACCACTAGCTAGATTAATTAAGAAATGAAGAAAGAAGACTAATATTAGCTCAATCTGAAATTGAAAAAGGAGACAGTACAACTGATACAAAGGAAATTCAAAAGATCATCCAAGACTATTGTCAACACCTCTATACAAACTAGACAGTCTAGAGGAAACAGAAATTCTTAGAAACATACAACCCCCAACGTTGAATCAAAAAGAAATAGAAACCCTGAACAGATCAATAACAAGTAGTGAGATTGACATAGTAATTGGAAGTCTTCAAAAAAGAGTCCAGGACCTGATGGACTTACAGCTGAATTCTACCAGACCATCAAAGAAGAACTGGTACGAATTTTACTGAAACTCTTCCTCAAGACTGAAGAGGAGGGAATCCTCTCCAACTCATTTCACAAAGTCAGTACCACTCTGAAACCAAAGCCAAGAAAAGACACAACAACAAAAACTACAGAGCAATATCCCTTATGAACATAGACGCAAAAATCCCCAACAAAATAAGCAAAGAATTTATGACTAAAATCCTAAAAGTAAATAAAACAAAAATATGAATAAATAAGTGGGACTTAACTAAACCAAAAACTTCTGCACTGCAAAGTAAATAATCAGCAGCAATAAAGAAAAGCAGCATCTACATGCACTCAGTAACATTCTGTTAGCCAGTCCCCTTTGGTTCTTCTGGTCTTCCTCATCACCATGCTTGAGCTGTCTAAACAGCTGCCTAAGCCAGCTCCTCAGTGGTCCACAAATTCTCATTTCAGGTCCTCAAGGGCACAACACCAGCAATTCTCCCCTCTCCTTCCTGGTTTACCCATGTTTTTCTTTTTTTCCTTTCAAACATCTTATTTCTCCCATCTTAAAAAAACAAACAAACTAAAAAACCAAAAATGTTAAGTGACAACTATCTTGATCCCACAAGTTCCTCCAGTTAATACTCTCTCTGCTTCCATTTTCAACCAAGTATCTTGAAAATTATCCAGTTCCTCTCCTGCTATTTAACCTGGAACTCATTGCAATCACAGTTTTATTCCAGAAAATTCACTACAGCAATTCTTTTCCAGGCTGCCATGACCTGCATGTTATTAACTCCAGCCATCAATTTTCAGTTTCTATTTGACCTCTCAGCAGCATTTGAACTCATGTCTCCCCTCCTCCCACCCCTTAAAACTCTTCTACTTGGGTTCCCAAATTCTGCTGTCCCTATTTCTCCTCCCATACCACAGTTAAGCATTGCGTGTTCCGTGTCCAGTCCTGAATCCATCCTATATCTCTGACTCCTGAAGTCTATCTTTACTTCTCTCATTCTTATTTCTTCTCCTTCTCTCTGTCTCCTCTACTCTCTGTAATGAAACTCATTCCACCTTAGTGAGTTTAACTGAATGTAAGAGCTAAGAGTTAGATAAATTTAAAGTTTCCTATCTCACATTTCTGAATGTCTATCGCCTCTGAAGATTAGACTGAAAAATTCAACTTCTTTTCTCTTGAATGATTGGTGACACCACAAATTTAAAATACCCCAAAATGAACCAGTGATCTCCTCCACCTTTACTGCTGCCCCCTGAGTCAAGCCAAAAATATCTCTTGCCTAGACTATTGCAGTAGTCAACCAACTAGTATCCTTTTGTCCGTCTCCTCCCTGTCCCTGACCATTCCACATGGTAGCCCCAAAGAGGCTTCTAAGAGTGAGTCATTCCAAATCTCTAGTTATGGAAGGAAGATGGTGTCTTATCAGTCACAACCTGCTTTACCTGGCCTGGTTCTGCTGCCTCTCCTGTTTTATATTCTGACCTATTTTTATTCTGGCCACTCTGTTCCCCTTGTGTTTCTTGATCACATCATGTTTTCTACTGCTTCCAGATCGTTATATTTTCAGTTCATTCTTCCTGAAATTTTCTTCTCACTCAGTTCTCTCAGTGTCTGCTCAATAGAGGCCTTTCCTGAAAACTCTAAATATATATCAGAGTAAGGCTTCTAACTCCAGCACTCTTATTTTCCTTAACCTTTTTCTATACAGTACACTCTCACTATAATGTACTGTACACAGACTTGTTTACTTGTTGATGAATTGATATCTCCCACTCCAATGTGAGCATTGTGGGGGCAGTTACTTTGTCTACTTTCTTTCTTATTGTATCATCAATTTCTAGCTCAGAACTTGGTACATTGCAGGTACTCAGCAAATACTTGTTGGATAAATAAATTGCACAGATATCATCAAACTGTTAAAAAATACTGCAATATAACCTCAGAATGTATTTTAGTGTATAGCCAATATTTTTCTGATTTGCATTTTGTTTTGCTTGAGTGGACTTAATATATGATATAAGAGATTGAAACCCTTGGAAATATTGTTGAAGAGTGGAGAGATTTTGTAGCTGAATGGAAACATTTTTTTTCTTCCCAGTATTTGGAGAGCAAAAAAAGCATCTAGTTAACATCTGCCCAATTAGTTTTTAAAATATATTCTCAACATATATTGCAGATAAATCCAAAAGCTTTATTCAGTTTTAACAAAGTAAGTTTAGAAAAAAAAACAAAAAACATATTCAACAAACAAGCCAAAGTCGGAGGCTGGATAAAGCAGCTTGATCTGCTGCACGGAGAATTTGCTTTGGGGACAGATCTGAATTCAAATCTCAGCACTGCCACCCACTAAGAATCAACCTTGACAGGATTATTTAATCTTTCTAAGTCCCATTGTCTTCAGACGTAGGCATTTTTCCTGATATATAGGAGTTACTTAAGGCATGCTAGCTTGTCTGTATTTTTAATAATATCTAGTTTCAGCATTTCACTTAATCAAAAGAAAATATGTATGACCTCTCTCTGCCCTAGATAACTCATTTTAATATCTGACCAGAATAAAATGCTTTAGCATGGAATTATTTTTCTCTTTCAAAGAGTGCTTACAAAATCTCTATTCTTTTAAGTGTAGATAATATTGTCTACTGTGTATAATTTTATGTAACTGTTATTACACAAACGCATGGAAAATTAAATAAAGAAGCCTTAATTATAAATTATTAAAAATAAGGTAATTTTAAATATATATAACCCATATTGATGGATTATGAATATGAACCAATATATTTTTACGAGAAGTGGAAATCCCAAGACATTTATTGTAATGAAATACTTTCCTGAAGAACATACAGCAAGATAACAAGTGTTACAGATGACTAACAGCATGGAATTGCACTGAGATTGTTAATCTTCTTTAAGTTTTCCCTAAGCAATAAAGGCAGTATTCACATTGCACAGTTCTGTACTAACAAAAACTGTGCATATCAAAACTGTGTCTCACTTTGGTTGGTTCTGATACTCAGGGAGAACTTGTTGACATGAGTCTATGAAAACTGAGGACTGCCTGCATAGCACAGTGGTTAAGACAGCAATTTCTGTAGTCAAAAAGTTCAATTCCAATACTATTTTATTCACTGACTAGCTGTAAGCCCTAAGCAACTTACTTTTTTCCACTGCTTATTCATGTATAAAGGAAGAGTAAACTAATGCCTGCCTCAAGAATTATTAGGCAAATAAAATGCATTTTAAAAACAAAGCTTTTAGGACAGGACCTGGCACTTTGTAACTAGCTATAAATGTTGAGACTTTCTTTTAATTTTGTCATTAATAGCATCAATTTTATATTGAGAAGTCTGAGTTGATATAAAGGTTGAATACAAAGAAATATTACAGTATGTGATGCTTAAAAAAAGTAACATTTATTCTTTATCAATAGGAGATATGACTAAGGCAGAAAGCGAACTTCCTTACTTTCTGCCTACTAGCTATGCAATTTTTACACTCTCCAACTATGATTCTTCA
The DNA here is from genome assembly GCF_000164805.1 of Carlito syrichta. NCBI lineage: Eukaryota > Metazoa > Chordata > Mammalia > Primates > Tarsiidae > Carlito > Carlito syrichta. The sequence goes on along the minus strand of NW_007258913.1, from coordinate 164,361 downwards.
CAAAATAGGGATAATAGCACAATTAACTTTCAAAAGGATGTTATGAACATTCAAAAAATATATACAGCCATAAATCGCTTAATACAGGGATGCCTTCCGATAAATGTACCATTAGGTATTTTTGTCATTGTGTGAACATCATAAAATGTGTACTTCCACAAATCTAGACGATGTAGTCTACTACACACCTTGACTATATGGTATAAGCTGTTGCTCCTAGGCTACAAACTTGTACAGCATGTTACTGTACAGAATATTGTAGACAATTGTAACACAACATATCTAAACATATAAAAGGTACAGTGAAAATATGGTATCAAAGATAAAAGGTGGTACACCTGTACAGGGGACTTTTCATGAATGGAGCTTGCAGGATTAGAAATTAGTCAGTGAGTGGGTGGTGAGTGAATGTGAAGACCTAAGACATTACTGTACACTACTGTAAATTATATTAACACAGTATATTTAGGCTACACTAAGTTTATACAAACTATTTTTCCCTCTTCAATAATTAACTGTAGCTTACTATAAATTTTATTTTATAAACTTTTTTATTTTTAACTTTGTCACTCTTTTGTTGTAACACAGCATAAAACACATTATACAACTGTACAAAACTATTTTTTCTTTGTATACTTATTCTATAATTTTTTTCATTTTTTTAGATTTTTTTATTTTTTTAAAGCTTGTTAAAAACGAAGACACAAATATACATATTAGCTTAAGCCTACACAAGATCAGGATTATCAATATCATTGTCTTCCGTCTTTACCTCTGATCCAACTGGAAGATCTTCAGGGATAATAACACATCTCCTATGACAACAATGTCTTCTTCTGGAATAGCTCCTGAAGAATCTGCCTGAGATTGTTTTACAGTGAACTTTTTAAATGAATAAGTAGGAGGAGGATACTTTAAAATAAATATTAAAAGTAAAACATAGTAAATCAATAAATCAGTAACTTAGTCATTTATTATTGAGTATTATGTACAGGACATAATTTTGTGTGCTAAACTTTTATACAACTGGCAACAAGTTTGCCAGGAAAATATGTCTGATCTTTCTCTGTCCTAGATGGCTCATTTGAATATTTGACAAACAAGGTTTGTTTTCGCCAGCATCACCACACGAGTGATGCATTGCACCAAGATATTAAGACATTACAATGGCATGGCAAAGTCACTAGATGATTTTATTTGTGACTTTATTTTACTCCATTATAATATAGTAGGACCATTATCATATTTATGGTCCATCATTGACAGAAATATCTTTATGCGGCACATGACATAATACATATCAATAAATTTTAGCTAGCTACTGCTTAAAAAATAGAAAAAGAAAGATTTTATTAGGAATTATCTGTTCAATGTGCTGTGGAATGGTAAAGGTTGAGTTGTTAGATACTATAGTCTCTTAACTCTTTTCCATTGCTGTGTGCTCTTGTGTTGTGTAACAGACAGTTATTCCTGTAATTCATTTTTGCAATATTACACTGAATTGAGGTATAATATACACACAATAAAATGCACATTTTAAGTGTAAAATTGTGAAATTTCACAAATACATACACCTGTGTATTCACCATGAAAATCAAACTAAAGGACATTTTCATCACCTCAAAAAATGCATGATGCCCCTTTAGAGACTATTAACCCGCCCAATGAAAAAGCCCCAGGTGATATCTGATCTGTTTTTTTAAAATTATAGATTAGTTTTAGCTATATTAATATGTCAGATAAATTGAAACATACAGTATACAATCTTTGAATGTGACCTATTTCATTCATTGTAATGCTTTTGAGACTGATTCAAGCTGTGATGGCTATCAGTAGTGTAGTCTTCATTTCCTTAATTATGGAGTACTTTTCCATTGTAAGAACAGAACATGATTTGCCCATTTTCCACGATTTGTCCATTCATCTGCTGATCTGCTTTTAGATTGCTTCCAGTTTTTGCTTTTCAGTAAAATTTCTCTGAACATTCATGAATAATTCCTTGTGTGAACACATGCTTTCATTACTCTTTAATAAATGCCTAATGATCAGATTGCTGCTAAGTACAAGTTTAACATTTTAAGAAATTGCCAAACTGTTTCTTACTTCGAGACAGTTTTAATTAGGACCAAATCAATAACTTTTCATTTCATTATTAACTACTATTTGACAAATGGAGAAAAGTAAGCCACTGAAAAATTTCTGTTCTTGCTATTATGCAAACAGAACATATTTTTTTCCCTTACAAATTCCAAATGGAAATTTCCCTTTTGTAATTAAAATAAAATCTTGTTTTATAAAATAAAATACACATGATCTTACTCTCTTAATTTCATGAATTTGAATGGAATCTTTTCATTTTTTTTTTTTCAGTATATCATTATTTTCTGTCTTGTAGTGACCCTAAAGATAATACCCACTTTTAAGGAAATACTCCATGGACAAAGAAATTATACAATTGGTCTGATCATCACTTTTCTCACTTGCTAACTCAGATCTCTTTATACTAGGAATTCTGACATAAAGCATAAACACACGCAGGTTTAAATTTTGGATAATTTATATATTACTGTGCCTCCAGTGAAGGTTTCTATAGTAGAAATGTACTATTGTTTCTTCCAATGAATAGTTCATAAAGGCAGGAATAAATCTGTAATGGTTTTCACATTCACAATATTGAAAAGGACCATTGCCTCACAGCAGATTAAACCCACTTTAGGAATTTCAAAACATAGTTAAATTAAGGCTGTGTTAAAAAATAAATGATTAAAAAATAATACCAATTATTTTCATTGTAAAATTATATTTTACATAAGCTTTTGGAGTCAGATGTTTTCCAGTTACAATATGCAATTGTCTTTTTTTCATCAAACTCATCATTATTAGTCTGATAATTATATGAGAAATTCTGGCACAGAATAAATAGTCCTTGAGGGGAGTAGTGCTTGATGGGAGTAATTATACAAATCCATTTATATAGTTGGCAAGTAATTGAATGATGCAAACAGAAAAAGTAATGATTACAGCTTGTATACTATGAATATAATTTAATTATTATATTCATTTAAAAAATATAGACATATGCTACTATAAATAATAGGGCACTCTCCATCAGTGTGATTAGAGGGTATAACATCTCAAAGAAATATAGGGGTTCAATAAGAATTTGGAAAATTTGAGTCATAAAAATATATTATTATTGAAAAAAACTCCCCACCCCCTCCAGCATTGAACTTTTCCATTCAAAAAAAAAAAAGAAAACCTAATGTCGGGCTCGGTGGCTCAGCCTGTAATCCCGTGCCTCTGGGAGGCTGAGGTGAGTGGATTGCCTGAGCCCGCGGGTTCGAGACCCACCTGGGCAGCAAGACCTCATCTCTACAATAAATCGAAAAATCAGCCGGGCGTGGTAGCGCATGCCTGTAATTCCGGCTACTTGGAAGGCCGAGGCAGAAGGATCACCGGAGCCCAGCAGGTCGAGGCTGCGGTGGCCGGGAGCAGCCACTGCACTCCAGTCTGGGCGACAGAGTGAGACTCCAACTCAAAAAAAACCCCAAAAACTTAGATACTTTATAAGTATATATAGTTTAAAAATTCTAATTTTTGCATTTTTAAAATACTTCTTTCACATGTATATTTTACCTAGGAAAGGGTATTCATTATTTTTTGTTAGAATCCCCTGACTGCTCTATAGAGATAAGGTTTTACAATTTCAAGTCAGAATTTTTGACTTAAAATTTTTTCCAAATTCAGAATTCACTCTTTCTTTTCTTTTTTTCCTCATATTTTACAAAAGGATTCTATTCCATATGCAGTATGACCTACAAGGTTTTCGAGATGCACCTCCAATATTCAACACATTAAGACATCTGCCAAAAAATGTTTAAATACTCATGCTAAATGACCTAAATAGAAACTATAAATAAATTCACATTTTTTTGATTTAATTGTTTTAGATTAAGTATTATTGTCATGTAAGTTTTGGGAAAACTTGGTTCTCAGAGCATTCATGTCTTTGGAATTTTAGATAAGTTATTATGAACCTGTATTATCTTTTGCGGTCAAAGTTTTCTAATAGAAATAGTTGTCTACTGAAAAAAAGGAGAACTGGTAGCTACTGTATTATTTTCCTTGTCTTCATAGACCTCATTATGAATGAGATAATCTTCCTCTTTTTTTTTTTTTTTGGATTGGATTCTCACTCTGCTGGCCAGGCTGGAGTGCAGTGGCACACTCCAGGCCACCTCAGCGTTGACCTGCTGGGCTCCAGCGATCCTTCTGCCTCAACCTTTTAAGCAGTCAGATCTACAGGTGCACACTACCAAGCCCAGCTAATTTTTTTTTTTTTTTTTTTTTTTTTGTAGAGATGAAGTCTCGCCAAGTTGCCAGGGCTGGTCTCGAATCCGTGGGCTCCGACAATCAATTCGCCTCAACCTCCCAAAGTGCTGGGATTACAGGCTGAGCACCAGCCTGGCCCTATGTTTTACATTTAACGCAAAACATCTCTTTTCTCTCACCTGTTTCCTGAACTCCTACGACGGTATCTTTCCACATAGTGTAATAATTGACTTTAGTCCAAAGTTTTATTTAACAGCTACTATATGTTCAAAAAAATACTGGTGGGAATTCAGTTTTACATTTTATTTCAAAGAACCATTTTTTATCATTTTGTTAGAGTGACAGCAGCATGCATAGCAAAGTATCAAATAACAGGAGGCAGAGAACATGCTTTCACTAATTTGTTGTATGAAATGGTACAGTATTTCCGGGAAGAAATGAGTAAATATGAGGCAAAATTCTTACATGAAGTTTAGATAAGAAAGTCAGTCTTCTATAAGTTTTTAGTAACTATTCAGGAAGAGAGACAGGAAGGATATCAAGTAAGCTAATGAGCATGAACCAAAGAAGAGAAAATTGAGCAACTCCTCTATGTCAGGCAACATTTTAGATTTGTAAATGCATTATTACTTTACAAATAATGTATGTGTAATATAAAGAGCAGGATAAAACATGTGCTGGTGAAAATATAAGAAAGAGACTCATCAACAATGAAGTGCATAGAACATACTAACAGCTGGTCTGTTGTAATGAAAACAGAACTAGTTGTGCCCTTATGTCTCATATGTAAGTAAACACTGTATATGCTGCTTCTTTTATTTCTGTTTTTCATATAAGCTATTTAATAATATGTAGTTGAAGTAAAGTTACTAGGTGGATAAAGTTGGGTATAGACTGCTTTTGACAAAGTTGTCAAAAAATAGAAACTCCCCTTAAACATGTATGGGGTTTGCAGAATCCTCCCTCCTTCAAAGATGTCCTAACCTATGAATATGTTATGAATATGTTATGATAAATGACAACTGAAACTTTCAGATGTATTTAAGGTTATAGATCTTACAATAGCATATTCTGGATTTTTTCAAAGCAAGTTCAACCTAATCATAGCACCTCTTAAAATCAGATTACTTTCTCCTGCTGGAATCAGACATGGCAGAAAAAGAAGTCAGAGAGGTGAGGCAGAAGGGCAGGTCAGAGAGATTTGGAACACAACCACTTGATCTGCTGTTGCTGGCTTTGAAGATGAAGGGGACCGTGAACCAGTATTACAGAAGGACTTTGAAAAATGAGAACTCTAAACTGGTAGTCAACAAGCATACATGAACTTCAGTTCTGCCACTCCATGGCTCTGAATTCTGCCACTACCAGAATGAACAGATTATCTCTCTGGGCTAAATGAAACCTTAGTTTCCGCCTTTTGAGACTCAGAATAGAAAAATCAGCCAAGCCCAATCAAACTTCACAGAACTGTGAGATAATAACTCCATGTTATTTTAAACATCCCAGAGTGTGCTAATATAGTAGCAACAGAAAACTAATATAATATAGAATTGAGTGGATAGGCACATTAACAAGTATATGAAGGCATTTACTATAATGGCTCTTAATATTCTAAGGTTTTTTTTTTTCTTTTACATTTTGCAAATTGCTCACTAAGGTACTCTTATTCCACAGAATATATAGTATGTTTAAGTGTAAATCAATTTTTATAGTCTTAACAAAAAAAAGTTTAAAATACTGTCAAAATTTCAATTAATACTTTTATTTCATGAGTTAAAAATTAAGAGATATTTCAAAAGAACTTCATCTATTTTCAAAATCATGCTCACCTTCTATTTTCTGAAACAAAACAGTAACCAATTAGATAAATATTCTCTATTTTTGACTTCAGATAATAACATATATCATAAGCTTACAATGCTTGAAAATCATTTTTCATTAAGAATGTAATAATGCTCACACTTTCATTTACTCTGTTTAGCAGCATTAATTGCAATGAATGCTAAAGTCTCTCTTACTTTATTTTGTTTTTTATTGTCAACTCATTAAAGCATTAAAAATCATAGTTAAACTATAATAAGTATATAATAGAGGTATACGAGGAGAAACCCCAAACATGGAATTTACTTATAAAAAATTGTGTATTTATTCTTTGACCTTCAGTTACATTAAAATACTCTCTGCTTCAATGCAATACACCTATTGAGATGGAGGTGGACACAAGGTGGAAGATACTGCTCCAAACAGCTTTTGAACTTATCAATGTCGATGTCTTTTAGTGCTTCTGTTGTTTATAGCTTCACCTCTTTCACATTGGCAAAGAAGTTTCCCTTTGAGGACTCTTTTCATCTGGGGAAACAAAAAAAAGTTGCTCGGGTTGAGAGCAAGTGAAAAAGGAGGGTGGGGCATGGCAACCCTGCCATTTTTGGTCAAGAACCAATGTGTGGGGTGGGCAGCTGTGCTTGTTAGTCACCCATCATGAAAGGGGCAAATGCATTGAAAGAATCTCAAAAAAAAATTCATTGACGCCAAATGCTACCTCTCAAAACAAACTAGCTGGTACATTTATGTGGATGGGTTCCTAGTACATTCACCTGGCTGAGAAAGTCTGTACTACAAGGGATCTAACCTCCAAAAAATAATTCATTTTTGGGAGGGTCCCCCCTTGTGTATTCACTTAACCAACACTTTGTTGGTACTATCATGTTCATAAGAGTAGTGAGAGAGGAGGTACTCAGAAGCTGGCTAGGCAAATAGACAGGGAGGGTCTCAAGAAGAACTAACCACTGTGGGAATGCCACTATACTGCTGCTATTATATAACTAGCAATTGAAAATTTGGTTAATGTGGTTAAGAACAACCTCTTAAGCAGGATGTTTTGTTCAAAGGGAATTTATGGCATTGGGATACAGGCACACAAGCATAACTAAGTGTTCTAAGTTGAACTAAACTTATTATAATATCATTAGCATGACATTAGCATTGAAAGTTTACGCCCCCAGATGGGCTTTTCTGTGGTACTTATGGGTAATAATCAAGATGGAATAACTTTGGACAAGGGCCCACATGCACAGTAAAGACTGAGACTAGGAAACAGCTAGGAGGTTGAGAAGTGGGTAAAATACAAATGAATAAAACTCCCCTAAATGGGAGAGAGAAAAAACCCAGAACACTCCTCCACTGCAGGTAACCCATTTTGGACCTCCTCCCTTCTTGAGAGCTTCCTGTTGCTTAATAAACTCTTCCTTTCACTCATCCTTTAGGGTCCACAATCCTTAATTTTCTTGATTATAAGACAAGGATCTAAGCTGAGAGCACAGTTGAAAATTCCTGCAATATTTCTTGGTGCCATGACTCAGATCACTGGATTCAGAAGGGCGAGTGAAAGTGGACCTATCTCTTTATTATTTTTTTCCAAGGCTTCTCATTCTCAAAGTAGCTTTCTCTCTCAAAACCAAAATGGGCCTTTGTCAGCCACTTAAAATTGAATAGCATGGCTGCTGGTCTACAAGACTCGGGGAAGAGACTTGCAGGACAGGACTTGATCAATCCCCCATCACCTTTGGGTGTTGCAATTGTTGGTTCTGTTCTGATCCAGTTCCTCATCATGGATGTCTAGTCATTGTGTGAGACTGGACTGATGTTTGGGAGTAATTGAAGTTTTCTAGCCAAGGCTGCTCAGTGTTATTCCAAGCCTCCCAGGTCAACTCCAGTTCCTGACAGCCTGATAGGGTATCGGCAGAACACTTCCACTCTCTCTTATCACATTTTCTTCCTTCCAAAAGTTGTCGAGACTCCTATCTCTTCCTTATACTCTATGTCTAAAATACTTTTGCAATATGAAGAAATGCTTATATTTGATAAGATGAGTTTTAGACTTAGGGAATGTGACAAGCAGCAATGTTGTTTTTACTTTTTTCTGAAAACTTAGAGAAACAAAGAATTAGAACATTGGATGTCATTATGTACCAGGTTCTCAGGGACTAGAGAGGGAGGCTATTTTCCCCAAAAAATCTTTCCCTCATGGCATCTGGGCTACTTTTTTATCATGTCAGGAATCGGCATAGCATTGCTAATGTAGACAGAATAGCTATGTGGGCTCTCAATCCTTTCCTTTTGGGTGGAAGTTTGTGGGACCAGATTTCCTCACTTACAGACTCCCTTTCACGTTTTTTGCCTGAGACAGATTTGGCTCTAGAGTTACACATTAACTTTTCAGGTCTTATCCATCAGTTTAAGAGACCTATCAGGTTGTTGGTTATAAAGACAATATGGACTTTTCCCTTTTGATGTTTTATCAGCTTTATGCCCAAAGGATCAGGTAGCCCATTTGTTTACTCTGTTAAGAACTAAATTTCAATTGCTCTGCCCCATCTATCAATAGAACAGTTCATATGACAGGGATACAATGATAAAAATGCCCTGCCAGTTATACACCAACAACAAGCAGGCAAGAAACAAATAAAAAGCACAATCCCATGCACAATAGTCACACACACACACAAAAAAAACCCTCAGTATCTTCCTCACCAGAGAAGTGAAAGACCTTTACAAGGAAAACTACAAAACACTGCTCAAATAAATGCAAGAAGATACAAACAAATGGAAAAATATTCCATGCTCATGCCCATCAAACCAAAGATAATCTACATATTCAACACAATACCCATTAAATTACCAGCATCATTCTTCTCAGACCTGGAAATGACAATACAGACATTCATATGGAATATAAATACAGACATTACAGACATTCATATGAAACATAAATAACCATAAATAGTTAAACAATGTTTTGCAAAAGAAACAAAGCAGAAGGTGTCACACTTCCAGACTTTAAACTTTACTATAAGGCTATAATAATCCAATTAGCCTGGTATTGGTACAAGAATAGGCATATGGATCAATGGAACAGGATAGGTATTCTGGAAGCAAAATTTCCATTTCTCAACCAACTTATGTTTGACAAAGCCTCCATCAACAACCACTAGGGAAAGAAGAACCTTTTTAGTAAATGGTGTTGGGAAAACTGGCTGACCACATGCAGAAGATTGAAACAGGTCACCTACCTTTCACCATACACAAAAATCAACTGTAAATGGATCAAAGACCTAAATGTAAAACCTCAAACTATAAGAACCTTAGAAAATGAAGGAGACACCCTTATGGAAATTAGAACTGACAAACTATTTTTTATCAAAACCCCAATTGCCCTTGCCATAAGAGATAAGATAGACAAGAGGGTCCTCATCAAACTGACAAGTTTCTGCAAAACCAAGGAAACCATCAAGAGAGCAGGGAGACAGCCCACAGAATCAGAAAATATATTTACCAGCTGTATATCTGACAAAGACCTAACATCCAGGATCTACAAGGAACTCAAATGTGCCAAAAGGCACAAAGCAAAAAAACAACCCCATTAAAAAGTGGGCAAAAGACATGAATAGACACTTCTCAAAAGAAAATATATGGGCAGCCAACCAACACAGGAAAAGGTTCTCAGCCTCACAAATCATTAAGACCTTGTCCAATGCACAGGCCAGAGAGCCTTTGGAAAGAAGGTATGCTCTCCTCTGTTGAGGAGAGAACATCTAGATCAGATATATGATGACGATTAAGGAGGCCTGGAAATGAGCTAAAGTGCCTGGCATAGCTTACCATCACCCCAACAACCACCAAGTGAATATTAGGGTACTGGAACCCAAATTATGTTCTTAATTAACACAGGTGCCAGTCATTTGGTCCTGGCCATCCATATTGGAATATAAATAGCCTTAATAAAAGTTGTTAGGAGTAATTTCAAAATATAAATGCAAAAGGTTGTATAGACAGATGGAGGCCAGGCTCAGTGGCTCAGTCTGTAATCCCAACAGTTTGGGAGGCTGAGGCGAGAGGATTGCCTGAGCCTGCAGGTTCAAGACCAGCCCAAGCAACTTGACCAGACCTCATCTCTACAAATTAAAAAAAAAAAAAATTAGCCAGGCACTGTCGTTTTGGCTACTTGGAAGGTTAAGGCAGAGGGATCTCAGGAGCTAGGCAGGTCAACATTAGGTTGGCCATGAGTGTGCCACTGCACTCCAGTCTGGGCAACGGAGTGAGACTCCAACTCAAAAAAAAAAAAGAAAGATGGAAAGGGAAAAGCCAGAAAAACAAAGGAAAGATGTAAAGACAGTCATTGGTATAGAAACATGTTTTTGTTAAGGAAACATAAAAGACAGAGAATAATTGCGTATAGGAAAGAATCTTATATGGTAAATTTTTGTCCTGCAATAAATTGGTTGGTTATTTAAAGGAAAAAAAATCTATAGGACAAAAAATAGAGGGTTCACACATGTCAAAAAAGGGTATGCATATGTTATAAAATAGTATATGAAACTCAGGATACTTGGTATTAGTGAGGGCTCTTCCCTCTCTTTTGCCTTCTTTAGGTCCAAACTGGAAGGAACCCTACACTGTTCTCTCCACCCTGTCAGCAGTGAAGTTTGCCGGAATAGACTCTTGGATTCATCACACTAGGATGAAAACCTGGAATCCTGAAGAAGTCTCCTCCACTGACCCAGAGGGACCACCAAACTACTGATGTGAAGAAATTGGAGGTGGCAAACCAAAGATCACAAAAGATAAGTGCCCATAATCAATCTATCATGACTTCTCCCTATTTTTCCAACCCATCTAAGACCCCCCTCCAGATTCTTTCAATCATTTCTACCTTTCCCCTTACCAAATGACAAAAAATACTGCAACTCCTTTTTGACACATATCTGCAAAGAGACTTTGACTACCCATGGAGTTCAATTTCTAATTTAATAGACCCTCTAGAAAAGGTCAAACATTACTTAGGATCAGACCTCCCATCATACGATTCAGAGTCAGCACTCCCACTTTCAGATTCATCCGACTAAAAATCAGTTACTCCTCTTTAGTTTTGACATCCTTACAATATACAATATTTCCTTATTACACTGTTACCTTTGCTTACTATTTTAGTGTTTTCCTTAATCTGTATTGCTAAGCATTGTTGTCAAGGATTCTTTAATTTTCAATACCCATGAGATTGTCTTCTTCCTTAAACGGTTATGTCTTATAAGATTTAATAGCTATAACCACAATCTATAACCACAATATTCATTGAGGACTCAGTACTCTTCCTGTAACCCTTCCTGTAACCCTGATGAACCAAGTGAAACTATAGTCACTGGAAAATTCTACTCGTTTGGAATCACTAGGTCATCTTCCTTAACTGGAATTGGGTATTACTTCTTATGTAGTAATGGATTATACTTAGTTTTACCCTATCGATAGAAAGGTGTTTGCACAATAATGGCTACTGTTCCCAAGATAATGATCTCAATCAGGCTCAAATGGCTTCCTCTGGGCATATTCTAAATTTAGGATCTTTCCTAGAGAAATCCCTACAACAACAATGTAGTCATAGAGATTTGGGACCTCCGTTAAACACTAGTGTACCTAATTATAATATACCTAATCGAGGAGGACATACCCTTGACCACCCAGTCCTACAGAGACCTGGACTAGGATACTCCATTGCCAGAGGTTTATTTTGGTTTGCTGGAATACCCATGCTAGAAAAATCCATATTAAATTTCACCCTCATGGTACAGCAAGAATGGAAAGCCATGGTAGCTGCTTCTTTTGAAAATAAACAAGTATTCATTAACTCACTAGCTACTGTGGTCCTACAAAACCATTGAGCATTGGATATGCTCATGGGAGACCATGGAGGCGCATGCTCGTTATTAAATGAAACTTGTTTCTGGATTAACACTTTGTCCCAGGTAAAAGAAAAACTGCAGGTCAGAAAAAATAATATAAAACTCAGTGACACTTTAAGGTAACAGGCAGGCTTAGAACCTAGTTAGCTGTCATCCTTTTTATTCTCTCTAGGGATCTTTAATATGTGGATATGAATTTTCCCCTTAATAGTTCCATTTCTTGTATTGCTCATATTTGGTCCATTCATAATGAATCTTCCTGTAAAATCTGTGTCTTCTCTCCTAGAGTCCATCAAACTTCAAATGGTGATGCAGATGGAGCCCCTCATGACAGAACCTTTCTTCTGAGGCCCATTAGACTGCCCTCTGGAGGACCCCTAACTGCCACATAAACAACACCCTCTCATAGCTTGAAGAAGACAGATCAGTCATCGCCCCTCCTCCATAAGCAGTTAGGGATAACACTCCGGGGTGGGGAAGATGAGAGAGAAGGTGGTCAGAAGCTGGCTAGGTAGATGGACAGGGAGGGTCTCGTGGACAACTAACACCTGTGGGAACACCCCGGTACCACTCCTGTTATATAACTAGCAGTTGAAAATATGGTTAAGAACGTTCTCTTAAACCAGGATGTTTTGTTCAAAGGGACATTTGCCATTTGGATGCATGTGCACTCGCTTAACTAAGTGTCCTAAGTTGACCTAAGCTTATTGCAATATCATTAGCATGACATTAGCATTGGTATTTTACCTCCTCAAGTGGGTTTTTCTGTGGCACTTATGGGTAATAATCAAGATGGAGTAACTTTGGACAAGGGCACACATGCATGGTAAAGGCTGGGATCAGGAAACAGCTAGGAGGTTAAGAGGAGGGTAAAATGCAAATGAGAAAAACTACCCTAGAAAGGGATAGTGGGCCGGGCTCCATGGCTCAGCCTGTAATCCCAGCACTTTGGGAGGCCAAGGTGAGTGGATTGCCTGAGCCCGCGGGTTCGAGACCCACCTGGGCAACTTAATGAGACCTCATCTCTACAATAAATTAAAATTAGCTGGGTGTGGTAGTGCGTGCCTGTGGTTCCAGCTACTTGGAAGGCTGAGGTGGAAGGATCACCGGAGCCCAGCAGGTCAAGGCTGCGGTGGCTGGGAGCGGCCATTGCACTCCAGTCTGGGTGACAGAGTGAGACTCCAACTCAAAAAAAAAAAAAAAAGAAAGAAAGAAAAGAAAAGAAAAAAAAGAAAGGGATAGTGAAAAAACCCAGAACACTCCCCCATGGCAGGTAACCCATGTGGGGCCTCCTCTCTTCTTGAGAGCTTTCTGTTGATTAATAAACTCCTTCTTTCACTCATCCTTTAGCATCCACATTCCTTAATTTTCTTGTCCATGAGACAACAACTTGAGGATCTAAACTGACTGTGCAGTTGAAAATTCCTACAACGTAGAAGCCATGGTTAATTCCTCAGTAGTCCTAGTACCTGACTGTATGTCCTTAGCGTAACATTTCATGTATTAGAGCTTAATCATTTATACTAAAAAAAAGAAATCTGTGAAAATGTCTATTTCTTTAGCCATCCGTAATATATATCATTAATTCAATGTCAAAGATCCAGCTTAATATCATCTTAATGTTAATTAATGCATTTTGTAGGAACCGTAGCAAAGCAGTGAAGTATATGGAAGCCTCTGTTTGTCACTTATCTCTAAAACATCTTAATATTTCCCTACTTATAAAATGGCTAAATTGCAACAGGATAACATAAAGACATTCTAGAAGAAATTAAGAGATCAGAGATTAAATTCTGGCTAAACTAACAAATGTCTATATTACACTAGGAAAGCCATTCAATATTTCCAGGTGGTAATTTATCTATCTCTGTCAATAAGAATTTAGAATAGGCTATCTCTGAAAGTCCATCCATATGTATGACTCAATCTGAATAAAGCACCTGATTAAAGTTGCTTTGAAAACCAGGATTTTGTCTGTTAAATGTCGAGCCCAGATAGATTGCTAACTGACCTTGAAAAATGATACTGAGAAAAAGTAAACAAGCATTCTATGCTAAATGTTGTCTTTTTATTTTGCTCATTATTTTAAAGTGATAACAAGGCTTGGAAGACTCCAGAGGTAATCATCCTTGCGGCAAAAATTTTAATGCATAGATAAATAATTTAATGTTTACATTTCTTGATTTAAATTAGATGAATAGTCAGAATGGTTCTTTTTACTTGACTTTTTTGTATCTATAAAATGTATCAGGAATTTTAAGTTGCTGTTAAGATTCTCAATTTAATACAAGAAAATTTGTAAATTGTCCATTTTTCTTAGATTTTCTGGAATGAGACAAGAGATAATTTCTTTCTTTTATGATTCTATGGTCTGCATTTTGATAGAATTCCATATTAAAGCTTCTGTTAGTCAATATTTCAGCATTAATTTTGATTTGGTTTAACTTCCTTTTGACAATCTCATTGACAATCAATGTTGGTTTTTTCCTTATTTTTAACTAGAAACAGTATCCTTTTTAATTTGTCAGGCTTTTTATCATTGAGCCCATTTTTAACTCATTGAAAAGATAAAGATTAGTATAAAGCTACATTTAACTTGTTAAAAAAACTATATCGATGTACAATTCGTATGTTAAAACCTGCATGTATTTAAATTGTATAATGCGATAAGAATTCACATATGTGTATACCTGTAAAACCATTTTGACAATCAAGATGCATCCCCAGATTTTCTCATGCTTATTTGTAATCTCACCCTTTAATATCCCTTTTGCACTTCCACAAACCTTCCTCCTCATCCACAGGTAAAGATGAATTCTTTTTCTGTCACTATAGCTCGATTCGCATTTCCTATAATTTTATATAAATGGAATCATACATTATGTACTCATTTTTTCCTGGCTTCTTTCACATAGCATCTTATTTTGAAATTTATCGGCTATTTTACAAATATCAATAGTTTACACTGCTCTTTATTGCTAGATAGTATCCTATTATATTAACACAGCAGCATTGTTCATCTACCTGTTGATGTATACTTGGATTGTTTCTGGTTGTGAGGTACATAATGAATGGAACTCTGTCTTTAAAAAAGTTTATATGCTGAATTTCTAACCACTAGTACCTCAGAAAGTAAACTTATTTGGAAATAGGGTCATTATGGATATAATTAATTATGTTTAATTCAGGCTATCCTGAAGTAAGGTGGGCCTCTAACCAATATGACTTGTGTTCTTATAGAGAAGGGCAACATGTATAGAGGAAAGACAATGTGAAAACAGAGAAGATCATCTACAAGGTAAGAAATGCCAATGTTTCATGCTATCTACATGAAAGACTGTTTTAAATATTCCTTTCTGATCTAGGTGCTATTTATTTGCTTATCTATCAACTATATATTTATTTTTACTTTATTTAAATTGCTAGAATCTCTAACTAGTTCATTATTTAATAAAAATAAGTGAAAATAGACATCCTTACTTTATTCCTGATCTTAAAACAAAAAAGCTTAACCTTTCAACAGTGTGATGTTTGTTGTAGGTTTTTCAATAGATCCTCTTCATCAAGTTGAAAACTTTTCCTAATTTGTGGAGAATGTTTTATCAGAAGTAGATGCTGAATATTTTCAAATATTTTTCTGTGGCTATAAAGATATTCATTTTTTTATTATTTGACTTTTAAATATCTTAATATGGTAAACTTAATGGACTCAATTAAGAATACTAAGTGAAACTTGCAATTTTTGCATAAATCCCATCTGGTGATGATGCATTAGTATTCTGCATATTGTTGAATTCAATTTGCCAAAATTCTTAAAAATAGTTTTATCTATGTCCATGAAGAATATTGGTCTGCAATTTTCTTTTTTCTTTTTTTTTTTTTTGAGTTGGATTCTCACTCAGTTGCCCAGACTGGAGTGCAGTGGCTGCTCCCGGCCACCAAAGTCTCGACCTGCTGGGCTCCGGCGATCCTTCCACCTCAGCCTTCCGAGTAGCCAGAATTACAGGCATGCGCTACCACGCCCGGCTGATTTTTTGATTTATTGTAGAGATGAGGTCTCGCCAAGTTGTCCAGGCGGGTCTCGAACCCACGGGCTCAGGCAGTCCACTCACCTCAGCCTCCCAAAGGCGCGGGATTACAGGCTGAGCCACCGAACCCGGCTTCTTTTTTCTTTTTTTTCATGTTTTGGTTTTTATAACAGAGTGACAGTGCCCTCATAGAGTTAGTTGGGATGTATGACATCTTATTCTTAAAGAAATTGTGTAAAACTGGCTATATTTTGGCCTTAATTTTTTATGAAATTATATAAGAAAAAAAAAACTAGACTTGTAATTTTATTTGGGGGAAAGAATGTAAAAATAAATTTGAATTACTTTAATATATAGGAGGTTATTGGTTATCTATTTCTTCCTGAGTGTGCCTTGATAGTTTTTTGTGTTTTGGGGGGTTTTTTGCTTCATAAATTTCTTTTTTTTTTTCTATTTTTATTTTAAAGATGTGGGGTACAATTCAGGGTTAGGTATACAAATGGTCATTGTACAGGTAAGTTTGGCCTCACTTTGGTCCCCACTTCATCTGGTTTGAGATCAGTTACCCTTATAGATGAAATGTGCCTTGACCCCCCTCCCTGGCAGTTTCCCACAACTGTCAATCCCTTTCTTGTAGTATTATGGTAATTGTTCAGGGTCCTTTTATGAGTGAGAACATGCCGTACTCAGTTCTTTGTTTCTGTGATAGATCACTGAGTATTATTGACTCTAAGTCCATCCATTTCTAAACTTATAATTAAGATATTGGCTAACACACCATTAATATACTTTTACAGGTAATTACATTTCATAGATTTATTCATCCTCATTTAAGTCTTTTTTGTCAAGAAAAAAAAAAACAGATTGTTAGAAACAAGAAGTTTAGTGAATTGCAGTCAAAATGAAAAACTCAGTTAACATACTCATAAAAATGGTTTCTAAATGGTCTTATTTGTTTTCTTAATGAATTCAAACAATTGGTTCAGTCAAAATATATCCAACAGCACATCTCTCCCTACTTCCATGTCCTTTCTAGATTATATCTCAGTGCCAGTTGTACTTAATTTTTCTGTTTTCAAGATGATTTGGTAGAAAATCCCATGATACAGATTAGTCAGATGGCAATAGCCATTGCCTCAAGAACTATAGCTTGTCTACATCTAACAGAACAACTATAAACAATAATTTTAAAACATTAAATTAAGCTGTTTGTTTACTAGTATTTATCTTCTCTATGCACCTTTGCTAAAGATTTAAGTAACATAAAATGTATGTAATAATATTGATGGAACCACAAACGCTGGTTTTTAAGTCCACAGTTAATTTAAATAGTGACAGTGATATCTTGATTAGGAAAAGTAAGTTAAAACTTCAAAAGTATAAGCAGTTTATAGCTCTAGATTTTTCTCCATTAAGCCTTTCCCCTTAAACAAAATCCTAAGAAATATGTCAATGGAAAGGTTGGCCAAGAATTAAGACATATGTATTATATCACATACATAAACTCATATACCCATAATACCACTTATGTTGTTTGGATTTATTCTGAAAATATTATGTACCTCTTTAAGGATGTGACAAGATCAGAATCTATCACCTAAATACCACAAACCATCATTTATAAATTATGTAGCATTTGTAAATGATTTATGATCATCAGCATACTGACTTATAGCTTTTATGCAACACATTTTGTTTGCGGTCTTTGCCAAAACCAATGTATGAATCATAGCTCAAAAATCTTTCAACTGTTTTTTAAGTGAATTGCAGACACATAATAATCATAAAAATGATAATGAACATACAGTTGATCCTTAAACAACATAAGTTTGAACTGTGTAGGTTCATTTACATGTTATATGCTTATATGTATTTTTTTCAGTAAAAGTTACAATGAGTATGACTGTGTCTGCTGCCTCCCCTTCCGCCCCCTCCCCCTCTTTTGTCTGCCAGTCCTGACACAGCAAGACAATCCCTCATCTTCCTTGTTGTCCTCAGCTACTCAATGTGAAGACAACTAAGATAAAGACTTTTTTGGCAATCCACTTCCATTTGATTCATAGTAAATATATTTTCTCTTCTTGACACTTTTCTCAACATTTTCTAGTCTCTAGCTTCCTTTGATGTGAGAATACAGTATATAATGCATATTATAACAAATAAAATATGTGTTAGTCAACTGTTTATGTTATCAGTAACAATTCCTTGAGACAAGGTCTCGCCAAGTTGCCTGGGCTGGTCTCGAAGCTGCGGGCTCAGGTAAACCACTCGCCTTGGTCTCCCAAAGTGCTGGGATTACAGGCTGAGCCACCAAGCCTGGCCAGAAAGCTATTAATAGTTACATTTGGAGGGAGTCAAAAGTTATTCATGGATTTTTGACTGCACAAAAGCTCAGCATCTTTAAGGTCTACATTGTTCAAGGCTCAACTGCATTTAGAAGATTGAGCAAAACTAAGGATTTGTCTCAAGTCAATATAAGTTATAAATCAAACTTATGTTCATATATACGTGAACTTTATGGTTAGGAAGATGCCATGCCCCACGTGTATCCTCTCATCTTAATGTCTCAATGTACATCTTCCATCCTTTCAGCTATCGCCTGCATTTCTTTGCCTGTATGGTTTTTGGTACTCAAAGTTCCTAGCAGGTTAGGTTGTTGAGGGTATAAATGCCTCTCAAGATTTGCTCCCAGTTTACTTCTCTTTGGGTGAGATAACCATGGAGTAAGACCTACACATTTTTTAGTTTCCATGTCACATTAAGTTTCAAATTACACAATGGAAACGTGAAAAATAAAACCATTGTTTAATTGCATGTTTCTGCTTTAAACAATACTGGAAAGATGCATACCTTTCTGCCCAATGTTTAATGATACTAGTACAGAGTAAGAAAACAAAAATCTTTTTTTTTTTAAAAAAAGACTCTTGGTTTGTTGTTCCAGGAAATATTTATGCTTAGATTTTATTTCATACATTTTCTCATTCTCTAATACACATATTGCCCTAACTAACATAGCTCCATCAAAGAAACTCTGAAATTTCTATGGTCATTTAAGAATTTTGTTTAAAATTTTGAATAATAATTTTTACTTATGAAGAGGATTAAAACAAATTTTAAAAAAGGAAGAACTTCTCATATAATTTTCATTTTTTTGTCAAAGTTATTCTAATTCTCTGTATTTTAATTGGAACATTTAATTCATGAAATAGTAATATAATTTTGGACCTGATTAGACTTGCACTGGCATTTTATAATTTTTTATTAAATACCACAAATCAGCATTTATAAATTATGTAGCCTTATTAATGGAGTTTGTTTTGCTTACAAATATTCTCTTCATACTCTAAAAACAACTATTTACCATAAATAACATTAGTAAAATAGTCACTTCTACATAACACTTTACTCTTAAAAAAAAAAACCCAAGCCGGGCTCAGTGGCTCAGCCTGTAATCCCGCGCCTTTGGGAGGTTGAGGTGAGTGG
>NW_007258913.1:142703-144765 GCF_000164805.1 Carlito syrichta | reverse complement strand
CAACTCAAAAAAAAAAAAAAAAAATCCAAAAAACTATTGGGTCAGTATACAACCATATTCACCTATTTGCAAAATGATTTTACATGTCTTTTTTTTTTCTGTTACACTTTTCTGTTTCTTTGATTATTTAAATATTATTTTAGAATGTCATTCCAATTACTGAATTTTTATCTAACTGCTTAATCATTTTATTGACTATTCTATGAATTGCAATATGCATTGTATATATTATTAGCTATTAACAATCTACATATAAATCCAATGAAATAATGATTTTTAAACATATTTATATTTTAAATAAAGCAAAGGAATAGTGTAGTCTGTAATTTTTATCCAGATGTTCACAATTTTTGACTTCATTATTCATTCTTAAATATTCATGTTTGACCCTAATGTTTCATTTCAATCTGTTGAAATTTCTTTAGGATATCTTGTAGTATAAATCTGCAGGTAACAAACAATTTTAATATGCTTCTGAATAATATTATTCATTCTGGAAGAGTTGTTTTCTTTTTAGATACAGTCTTTCTATGTTGCCCAGGCTAAAGTGCAACTGTTATTCATAGACACAATTATTGCATACTATAGCCCTGAACTCCTGGGCTCAAACAATCCTTCTACCGTAATCTCCAAATAGCTGGGACTTTTTAGAAGACCCAAGTATATGAATCCTTCCTCTTTTTTGTTTGTTTGTTTTAATCCTCCTCTTAAGTAACAATTCTTATTCTGATTATTCTAATTTTAAAATAAAATCCCTGAAGCCATAGAACCTGGCTTTGAAAGAATATTTTAATTGAAAACAAATTGTTAGGTTAGCAATTTATGATCTCTTCATTTAAACATACAAAGTCAACAACTATACAAATGATTGTGCCTCTATATGTAACTTGTTAGGGTTTTTCTTTTTTCTGGCTGCTTTCAAGATTTGTCTAATTTTTGTATTTTTCCTACCTTGACTATGATATGCCTAGGCATATTTAGCTGTAAAATTTGTCACTTGTTGAACTTGTGGAATTTCTGCCTTTCAGTCAATTTGGAATGTTTCTAGTCG
This sequence comes from Carlito syrichta, assembly GCF_000164805.1. Taxonomy (NCBI): domain Eukaryota; kingdom Metazoa; phylum Chordata; class Mammalia; order Primates; family Tarsiidae; genus Carlito; species Carlito syrichta. Next base: position 143,714 of record NW_007258913.1, on the reverse strand, counting down.
GCATTTCTTTTCTTTCTTTTTTTCTCTGCTTCATTATCTCTCCGCCTCTCTCTCTGTCTCTCTCTCTCTCTCATTTTTTCTCACCATTTTAGATTAAATAATGCCTACTGATTCATGTCTAAGCTCTTTTTTCCCCTCACAATTACTCTTCTATGAAGCAGGTTTCTTTGATATATTTTTCAGTTCTAAGATTTCTGTTTATATCTTTTATATATGTTTTCTATTTTCTGAAGAGATTTACTGTTTTCCTAAGTAATTAGGAGCATGATTTCTTTGAGCATAACTAAAATATCCTTCGTTTGATCATTCCAACATCGGGGACATTTCAGGGTTGCCATCTATTGGTTACCTTTTCCACTGAAAGTGGTCACATTTTCTCAGCCCTTTATAAATTCTGTAGTGTGGGGGGTCCAGCCACACAAGGTCGTGAGATTTCCTGAAGGAGAGACGGATAGGCAAAAGACGAAAACATTATACTCGGACACCTGCTTCCTGAACAGATGACAATTTAATGTTAGTTAACACAGAGCTTTTATACCATTTGTAAAGGGGCAAGACAAAGAAAATTCCTTCACGTACATATCTTCTAAAAGTTACCATCTAGTGGTCTTAGCAACAAACAAACCAAGATTCCCATAAACATTCAGACAACAAGTCTCATTCATAAAGCCAACAATGATACTTTCAATCCAATATCCCGAATTACAGTCCTTGAACTGTCTCAAGAAAGTTTCTAAGTGTTCATTTCTTCATGTGTCAGAAGTTTTCCCATCTTAGGCTTTTATGTCCTTCAGAGTCTTGGGATCGCCTCCCTTGTCCAGATGTCCTTGTTACTTTTCTCTTATCTTGCAGTGCTTGTTTCTAAAGAGAACTCAAAAGAAGATTTTAGTGATGTTTCCCAAGCCCCCAAGGTTGCTTTCTGTCCTTAGCTAAGTTATCATAAAAGTGTCTGATTAGTATATTATGAGTTCAGTGAAAACCCACTTTATAAATGTTAACTTAGAGTTTTAA
>NW_007258913.1:85112-142680 GCF_000164805.1 Carlito syrichta | reverse complement strand
TAAGCAATATCTAGTAACTTATAATCAAGTGAAAGAAAGCATCTTGATGTGCTTCAGAGTTTAAACCTTGCATATGTAGAAAAGGCAAGCGGCATAGTGGGAAAATGGAAAAATGAACCATGACATTTCAGGTTAGCTGTGAGTACTTCGCATAAACATGCCATCTTCTTCTTCCACGACTGCACAGAATTTCTTCAGCTGTACCAACAGCAAAGACGGAAGACAGAAGGGCCTCAGCTGCCCGGACTCGCTTTGTGGCCAGGGGTCCTCAGCGCACCTGGACTTTGTCAATCAGGCGGGCCTCCAAGGCTGGCTCCCAACACTGTAGTTTTCAACAATATCCAGGACATTGTATATAGTATGCTGAGAAAGCTCTGGATTCTCCTCTGTCCTTTAGAAGTGTGTTATTTTTGGCCATTGCTTTGTTAAATTCTGCTGTCTCCTTGTGGCTGTTGGAACTATACCCGCCATGTTTTCTTAGCTTTGGCCTGTCCCCTACCTTGGGGAGGTGAATCTCTTCTCTCCCTCTCTCTCTCTTATTTACTTTCTAAATAAACTGTTTGAAAACTTAAAAAAAAGAAAAGAAATGTGTTGTTTTTGCTTTAGCAGTCAATTAACTTGTTGAGACTCAAAATAGAAACTTGTCTACCTGCAGTGAATGGAAGCTGAAGTCTCTATTAAGATGGTTTTTGGTGTACCCTGTGCCTGGGAGGCTCAGGGAACAGCCAGTGATTCAAGCAAAGTTGATATCCAGACTTTTGAGTTCCATTCTCTGCCTCTCTCCTTTCTTATCTCCCATATCATTCTCTGATGGCTCCATTTGCCCTGGCTCCTTCTCCTAGTTTTTCTGACATAAAACAGAGCAATTTTTCTATTGAGATTTTAGCATATCTAGTATCTTGCCACAACTTCAGCTGCCCTCAGGAGAAAAACAGAAAATAAATAAAACTTGCATTGTGCTGATTATTTTCTCCAATTTTTGTCCCTTGCCAAAAATCTGCTTGTTCATGTTCACTTTACAGAGCCTTTGGGTAGTTATTTTTCTGTATTTTGTCAAGGGTTTATAGTTATTTTAGAGAGAAATCTTTTGTTAGGAGTTTAATATTCCATATTAACAGAATACTAAATAATAATTTAGCCTACGATAAAATTTTAAGTTCAAATTTGTTATTTTACCACTCTAACATTAATATTCCTCTTCCTCTAATGTGATTTTAAAAGATTTAAATTTGATTTTCATTACAAAAAAAGGTGATCTTCTGCTTCCTTTTGGAGAAGAGTCCCAAACCAGAAGATAATCTGCCAGTCCTGGTAAGTTTAATAAGAGAAGAGAAGAATAGGCCAAAGAGGCAAAGAAATCACAAAACTGCAGCTGATCATGACTGTTGAGCAACTATTTGGGCAGATTTACTTTTTATACTTCAGGGAGTAGGATTTTTTTGGAGGAGTCATTTGATTTTGGTGGCTATTAACCGACCCTGTGAATATACATGGTTAAGTGATAGAGGGCATGGATACCTGAAGATGATCTCAACTTTTAGCATTGAATTCAATTCCTCACCCCCAGCAAACCTTTTTCACTGCCTTATTTTACCTACAGAGAGAGCTGGCCCTGGTGAACTGGGCTCTTGAAGCTGATATCTATGGCAAGGGGGCAGACAATGATTGTCTCAAGGAGGCACAGGTTCCAAGAATATTAACTGTTTCCAGCCTCTGGTAATTATCATTCTGCTCTCTGTCTCCAAGAGTTCAATTTTAAACTTCCACGTATGAGTGAGAACATGTGATATTTATCTTTCTGTGTCTAGCTTTAAAATAATAGAACTGGAATCTTCCTAATGCAAAAAATAAAAAATAAAAAAATCTTAAATTGATGGATAGCACACTTTGTATTTTTAATATTGCAAATACTCCAAATAAAACTTGAATATTATAAAATATGGCTAGGCACAGTAACTCAAGCTTGTAATTCCAGCACTTTGGGAGATCGAGGTAAGAGGATCAACTGAGTCCAGAAATTCAAGTTCAACCTGGGCAACATAGTGAGACCTCATCGCTACAAAAAATGCAAATAAATTAACTGAGTGTAGCAGTGTGCCTGATAAACTGGGACAGTTTATCAGGCAGCTGAGGTGGGAGGATCCTTTGAGCCCAGAAGATCAAGGCTGCAGTAACCTATGATCATACCACAGCACTCCAAGCTGGGTGACAGAGTGATATCCTGTCTCAAAAAAAAAAAAAAAAAGAGAAAAGAATGTCAAACTGTTCATGTACCTCACGTTTTAGACAGCAAGAAACTTTAAGTTTGTATTGTTTTAGCCATTTTTTTCTAGCAACCTTTTGTCTAATACTCATTTTTTTTTTTCTATTCTGTATTGTTCACTTTCTGCCATTATTTAAAAATAGCAGTGGGGAAACATCATTTTGGACTAAAACATTCAGCTTCTCCTTCTGCCATGAGAAACTCTTCTACTAATACATTCTTATTTTTAAAGAATACCTTATAGGTTGTGTATAGTGGTTCATGCCTGCAATTCCAATGCTTTGGAAGGCTGAGGTGAGAAGTTTGCTTGGGGCCAAGATTTCAAAACCAGCCTAGTCAAAATAGTGAGAACCTGTGTCTACAAAAAAAAAAACTTTGAAAGTTAGTCAAACATGGTTACATACACCTGTAATCAATTACTCAGGTGTCTGAGATAGGAAGATTGCTTGAGCCAAGGATTTCGGGGCTACAATGAGCTATGATCTTGCCACTGCACTCCATCCTGGACAAAAGAGTGAGACCCTCTCTCTTAAAATAAATAAAATGAAATAACACTTTGTTTATTTTGTTTTTATTCTTTTTTTTTTTTTTTTTGAGTTGGAGTCTCACTCAGTCGTCCAGTATGATATTTTATAATTTATTTTTAGTCCATTTTTTCTGTATCTCTGTTTGTATCTATATATTGTTTTAACTGTTTTTTCTTCCTGTTTCTTGTTTTTATATTTACCTTATCCCATAGATCAAATAAATACGAAAAGAAATCCACACTGCTAGTAAGTACTTTGTGACCTAAAACCCAGTTGTTTTAGAATGTACTAAAATGAAATCTAAGTTTCTTATACTCTTAAGAACTCTTTTAACAGTTTTAGTTTTTAAACACAATGTGTTGAAGTAAAATTTAGAAAATATAAAAGTAGAATTAGAATATCTCTATTAAAACTATTTGAATATTTTTCTTTGTCCCCATGGAAATGGGTTATTTAATGGGTTAGATTATTCCCCTGAGGCATTCATTAGTCATTTATAATTATGTCTTGCTTATAGAATTAAGAAATGGAAAGTTGTTTTTTTAATAATCCAGTGATGCAGTAATCTTTTCGTTTTTAATTAAAAATTAATTTACCTCCTAATGAAGACAAATAAAACATCAAATCTAATTAAGATTGTGTGAAAGGTTGTGTTAGCCTTAGTTAAGAGCCCTAACAGACAACAAACTTCATAAATACCAAAGCCCATCTTGTTCCCTTTCCAGAAGGTCCTAGGGGTAAAAGCAGCTGCAGAACTTTATTCCTCTTTTTGTTCTATCTGTCTTTAATAGATGAGTTAGAAAAAACATTATACGTAGTGCATCATAATGCCTTGCATAAAAGTAAACAGAACTAATACACCAGATGACAAGTTTATGACAGTATATTTATTAACTAGGCTATATATTGTATTATATTTTACTTCTTTCTATGCCACACAGCTAGAAGGAGGTTAACTACAAAACTGAAAGGGAAAAATAACTATAGAAAAATTATGAAGGCACCATTGGTAACTATGAATCAGTAAGAAAGAAAATCAAGATATGTCCAAAGGAAGGTTGTTTAATTGTCTTAAAATTATACAAAGCTGGGATTTGTATGAGAAAAATAATATCTATAATGATATAGTTTGAACTATACTGTATCTTCCCCTATTTTTATTGAAACACTCACTACATTTTAGGCACTACATTAAATTGTATAAATGATTAAATAATGGAAACTGTCCTTAAAAATTTCACAGTTTAGTAGACTAGATAGAGATATTATACAATTTACCTTATCATCTTCAAAATACCAAGAAAGAAATTCATTCAAAGTGATGCCGTAACCCAGAGAATGCATGACTAGTTCTGTCTTAGGGAATCAGAAAATGTTTAGTAAGAAAAATATAAACAAATTCTTGAATAATAGCAATTTCCAGTAAAATATATTAGGTCAAGAAAACATACTCAAAGATTGCATGATTATTTTTATGGCAATTAAAGCAATATTTGCAAGAAGAGACTGGTGAACTTGAAATACATTTTTTCATCAGATTACAAAGCGACCATATAGAGGTTGCAACTATGTAACAGTGGATCACTCTTAAAATTTTCAAACTATAATATCAACTAAAGTAAATAATTCATTTAAAATTATTAAGACATTAAAATGTATCTAAAATCACCTTGAAAAAAATTATTTTATCAAAGTTTTTATTTTTAATTTTACCTTCTCTAATTTTGGTGTGTCTAAGTTCTTATTTTAAAAGATAAAGTCTGTCATTGCTAGCTATAAGAAAAGGCAAAATGTGAGACCTCAGCTGGTATCATGCATAGAAACAAGGTTCCAGTATTCGTAAAGGGTTTTGCAAAATGTTACTTGAATCATTTTTTAAAAAACAATATGAATTTTTGAAACAGTTAAATACATTGGAAAAGATACAATAAGATATTTAAAATATAAAATATTCTAAATCAACTATTTTTCTAAACAAGAATAAGTTATTTACATCCATGTGAAATCTTCACTGGAATAAAGATCAGCATGCAGGTAAGAAATCAGTTTGCCTTAGCAACAAGTTATAAAAATCAGTTCACATTCAAATGAATTTGATTGTTTTATTTTGCTATCAGTCTTCATGGGCATGGCATGAGACCTGGTTGAATCTGTCCACATTTTAAAGAGATTTGGAATTACAAATTATGAAGGAAGGAATTAAGATAGAATGTAGCTCTATTTAATCCATCTCTTCATGTTGATGCTCGACTAGTGTATCGGTGGCTTTAGTGGTTCTTAAAATAAGGATCTACTTCTGTACTGGTTAAATATCTACTCCTTGCCCTCACAAATTCCCATATCCCTACTGCCCCAGCAGCACTGGCCGATCTTTCTGAACCTCTCAAACTTCTTCACATTTCAACAGCCAAGACAGTTCCTAACATGATAGGGGGACTCCAGCATCCAACTTGATTGATAGGTGCATGTACGCTACCAGTGAATTAATACCCACAGTTGCTTTTATTGAACAAGTACATTTCAAGAAAATTATATTAGCCCTACACTACACTAAGAACTTGGTATATAATGATTTAGGAGAAACAAACAAACAGAAATTGTTTGTCTTCATGATTCTCTAGTAGGAGAATCAAATACAAAGTCACCATAAATTAGATACATCATTAAAAATCATGATAAGTTCCAAATAATAAGAGGACAGAACACTATGAAAGAATGAAAGATTGATTATATTTATATTAAGGTGTAAGATTATATTGAGCCACCACTGGCATGTTAGCTAAGACCAGAAAAGTGAGAGGCTATTAACAAAGCAAAAAGTGTTTGGGCAGGGCAAACACGTTAAGAGTTATTTCTTTGACTGCTGAGTAAAAAATGGCTAGGTAGAGAAAAATCAAAACAAAGAAAGAAATATTGAAGCTATATAATTGTCACTTTCAGAAATGGAAGCTTCTTGGTCTTGGAGATTGGATATCATTACTTTCTAACTGTGTGACCTTAGTCATTTGCCTATTTTTCTGTATCTCAATTAACTTACCTCTGCAAATTGTGTATTATCTATATCAAGGCAACTAGTATATAATTTCCATTCATTGCACAGTGGTCAGTTAATAAATGTTTTTCTTTCAGATGATTAACTTTGAGAAATGTGAATGGAAATACTTTGAATAGTTGTATTATGATTTCATTTTTATGTTTGTGGTAAGTATATGTATTTACCTATAAATATAAATATTTTCATTTTATTATATATAGCCACAAGCATATGTACATAGCTTAGTAGAGTGATTTACTCTACTAAGAAATATTGGTTACTTCTCCACCAATCTCTCATATTTCAAGGAGAGAGCATTGACTCACTCAACAAATGTGTAATGATAACAAGTTGCAGAATTGATAGCCCCCCAAAAACTTCCAAGAAATGACAAAATATACCCAAAAAATTAAGGGCATAAAGACCCATTCAAAATATTAAATGGGAAGAGAGACCTGGTTTTTTTTTTTTAAATGTCCAGGACCACCTCAAGACTAAAACATTGCATACTAAAAATGGACGTTAGGGCTCTCTACTCCATCACCAGCTCAGATCTGCGAGGCGCTACAGCCAGGAGCAGTAAGTATGGAAGATGGATCAATGAAGCAGAGTAAGCTAATTGTCCTTTACTTTTTAATTCTAATAATTCTTCTTTACTAAGATAGCACCTCATGCTTTAACTTGATACATGGCTGCCCAGTTATCGATTACATCTAACAACTTTTCTTGAAGGTAGGTGTGGCCATGAGAACAATTTAAATCGCGAATGTTCATTTTATTCCTCAGACATTGTCAGCCATATGGAATACTAATCTGTCTCTTTAACACAATTAGGTAGAATCCAAGATACACTGCTATAACAAAAAGACCTAAAAATGCAGTCAATTAAAATTATCTTATGGTATACATCAATGTAAAGAGTCTCTAGCTAGCCAGCTATCTTTTGCTACAAAAGATCATTGAGTTCTTCCATAACCCAGTTTATTTTTTCTGCCTTCTTCTCCTTCTCCTCCTATTTCTCCTCTCCCTTCCCCCTCCTTTAGTTCCTCTTTCCACTTCTCCTCTTCCTCCCTCTTCTTCCTCCTCCCTTTTTCCTCCATAATTTAGAACTTAATTACGTATCTACAATTTAATTTATAATGATTGACTTAACATGACTTTCCTGCTTCCATCTTTAGAATTCCATGGTGACTATACTTTGGTTCCCTTTGGTTTGGCTTCCAGGCAAAATGGAAATAGAGTTGATGCCCCATATAGGTATTAATAGATCGTCCTAATATTTAAATATATATGACAGGATTTTGCACAAATACAACAAAATTATCTGGAGATAATGAACATTGAAAATCTTAGCATTGAAAAAAACATAATAGATAGGGGTGATCCACAAAACAATTAAAAAGGGAATTAATGAGTTAGAAAATCAAGTCAAGGACTTTCCTCAGAATTCAGCATATCAGGTCACGGAAAGTATTAAAGATATATTAAAAGATTTAGAAGATAGACGCAGAGTTTTAAAATTCGGCTAACTAGATGTCTATAACAGGATTAGAGAGAATGATAAAAGTCAATTTTGAATAAATAATTGAAGTGAAGCCAAATAAGGCTAGGAGTTCTAAGGTAGAATACAGATTGAAGCATTAAGCACATTACTTGGCATTTAGAAGGTGTTCAACAAACAGTAGACATTTTTATTACAGTAATAAGTTGAAATAGTCACAATCAAATTGGAAAGGTGGTGCTTTTTGTTTGTTTTGAGACAGAGTTCCACTCTGTTACCCAGGCTGGAGTGCAGTGGCAATCTAGCTCACTGTAGCCTCAGACTCCTGTGCTTAAGTCATTATTGTGCCTCAGCCTCCCATGTATCTGAAACTACATCCATTTATCATGATGCCTAGATAATTTTTGAAAATTGTATTTTATTTGTAGACATGAGATCTCTCTATATTTCCCAGGCTGGTCTCAAACTCCTAATCTCAAGCGGTCTTCCTGCCTTAGCTTCTCAAAGCACTGGGACTACAGACATGAGCCACCACAACAGGCCTAAAGGCAGCTCTTTGTACAAAGTATCATGTTCAGGACATTAAAATAATCATTTTCCTATATTGTGATGGAAAAAAAAAACCTGTCATATACATAACTGACTTTGACTGATTAATTAAGATTTAATTTGACTGAAATAATAATTATTTTATTAAAATTTAACAACAAACTATCACTCTGGAAACAGATAATTTTTGGTCTCCTCTTGCTAGTTGTTGGTTTGGCTTGTATGCTGACATTGCTAAGTAACAGCTACATTTAGGGCACATGTTTCAACTACTTTTTTTAAAAAGTAGTTATTGCTGAGATGGCACTTTTGGGGGAACAGGATTATCCTTGAGTCAATGGGCTTTTTGTCAAAGCATGCACTATAGATTTAAAACCTTTGTGCATGAAATATATAAAATTGTCACTGCACAAGCGACTGTTCTGCCTTTTCATAATTTTCAAAATTTTTTTCCTTCAGCTGCTTTTTCCCTATGAGCTTTGTAGTTGTAAAAAAGATGGTTATGTTTGATATATGTTTTCCTTTTTTATTAAAACAAAGCTATTAATTTAGATAATTCCATCTAGTATTGTTTTTATGATTTAAAAAAAATTAGAATACCTGTAACCAGGCAGTGTGAAATTATAATAAGCAAGAGGCTAGAAGGTAAAAAAATTTCAGAATTTTTGTCCAGCCATGCCTCAGAGATATTGTGGGTTCACTTCCAAGCAATCACATCTATATGCACTGGCGTTTTTCCAAATAAATTTTCAAAAAAAAATCCCAAAATATATTTTTGTCAACTGGCAGGCAAGTTGTCAATTCATCTGATTGATCTTTGAATTCCCTTTGTACTACAAGGTGTTCTCATAAATTATGTGCTAAATACAGAATTCTCTGCTCTTGCACAGAAAATACTGACTTCTCAGAGAACAATCATTGAGCCATTTATTGCTGAATTTGAAAATAAATCTTATTCTCTTTTGAAAAAAACAAAACAAAACATGATTTTCAGAAAGATGTTCCAGGGAAAGGTTTACTAATGATTCATGAAACCTGATGGACATATGTGATTTCCTAAGTGATGTAAATCTCTTGATTCAGAGCCACATATAAAGTATCAGTTATGCTACAGAAAAGACAAGCTTGTTTGACTAATTTACCATTTTGGAAGAAGAGAGTGGAAGAGACAAATTTTCAAAACTTTCTAGATTTTCAGAAGGTTGAGAAACACATAGCATTATTACCTAGGCTGCAGGCAGAAATATTCTTTTGCTTGAAAACGATGCAGAGTACTTTCAAATGTTACTTTATCCCAGACAACCTACTCACTGAAACATGGATTCATAATCACTTTTCAGCTGGCAATACCAGCGATGGTGCGCAACTTGCCAAATCTGACCTCACTCACTTTAGGACAAAGACAGTGTTAGCTCATAAATTCAACTCTGGATATACTGAAGAATCCTGGTTTTCTTTGACACAAACCTATCACTATAAAGCAAAGGCAGCAGTGAAGGCCCAGAATTCATTTTCTGTTATGTACCATTGTGAGTCAGGGAATTCAGCACTATATTGCCATGAAAATTGAGAGTCAAAATTGACTGCATTTCAAAAACCACTTCACCAGTGTCACATCAGAGATGGTGTTATAAGTTCAAAATTGTATTCATGCCAACCAACTCCTTGGTCATTAAAATACACTTTAGGTTAGAATTAAAGTGCACTTTTATTTTTCTTTGTCCAATCAAATATATTTCTTTTTTTTCAGGAATATTGATTAAATTTTACATACACACACACAAATTTAAGAATCAGAAAACCATTTTGTAGATACATGTATGTATAACATGTACATTTCCACTTCAGTCAGGTACTTTGCATAAACACAATATTATACATCTCTCATCATATGGCATTTTCTGATATTTCATTGTCTTAAGCATCCATGATCCCAATGTATTTAAAAATTAGTTTAATAAATACTCTTTATATAACGTTCTAAAGTATTTATGACTATGCATAGATTTATCAAAGCTTAATATATTTATTTTAAATTTGTCTCCTAATTTTGTGTCTCTTAGGCAGATAAAGCACAATGATTTAAAGCCTATGTGTGTGAGAGACAAGATCTGCTGAAGTATGTTCCCTATCTGCCACGAATCCATGTTTCTGTTTAGTTTCTTTATTGGAGAATTCAGTTCTTAAAAGCTCTGTTTGTGTCTTCTGTGATAAAGAATATGAACAATGGTAGAAAGGAAGGAAGGAAGGAAGGAAGGGAGGGAGGGGAGAAAGAAAAGAAAAGAAAAGAGAGAGAAATGATTTTTTTAAAAAAACAGTCAAAGAGGCTAAGTTGGGTTGTTTAAAAGTTGTAATTTCCCACAATGGAATATTATGCAGCCATAAAGAAGGACAAACATATGGACCTCGCAGCAACCTGGGTAGATTTCGAGTCGATCATACTCAGTGATCTAACACAGAAACAAAGCACAGGGTACCATATGTGCTCACTCATAAGCAGACCTTGAGCAATTACAATACTATAAGAAAAGGATTGGCAGTAGTGAGACACTGTCAGGGTGCGGGGTGGGATTGGCAGTTGAGGGAGACTACTAGGGGAGGGAGGGGCACACCTCATCAACAAGGGTACCTTCATAATCAACGTTTGTATACCTAACCCTGAATTGTACCCCACATCTTTATAATAATTAAATAAATAAATAATAAAAGTTGTAATATCCGAGAGATTTGGGGGAAAAAACAGCAGAAAGAGGAAAGGAAGAGAGGGACAGGGGGATTTAGAACCTACTTTGTGTTTGGAATTAAGCAATTTAACACATATAAAGCACTTAAAATAAGTAGCAAAGAGTAAGTGTCTATGAATGTAACTTCATTAGGTTCATTCTCGTTATTTTCATTGTAATGATCATCACCACAAATGAGAACTGAGGAACTGAACTTGAGAGGCTCTCAAGAAGATGCAAGACATCAGATAAGAAGAGGTTAGACTGTAGATAGGGGCTCTTGAAAACTGCTTTCTGTAGCATACATTTTGAATTTCCTTCAATATACTTTGAGAAATTAAAATAAAGGTTAAATTTTCTTAAATTGTTGTTGACAACAGGTGTGGAATTCTTTGCATACATGTCTAAGCAGTTATTTGGCCCTGAAAATCCCCAGGTTTTCTTGTGGATTGTATTCTGAAAGCTATTGTACTGGATTTGGGACCTAAGCTTCAATATACAGGCAGATACAGTGCACATTAAAATTGTCACCACGTCCTGAAGTCAAAATCACATGTTAGAGCGGAGTGAAGGTCAAGCAGGTAAGAGCCATCATGATTCTCAGAAATCAAGACTCATGTTAAAGAAACAATGTGAAGATACACTCAAGTAGAGGATTAGATTTTCCCAGCCTTATAAAAATTTGCCAACATTCTCTCATGAAGCTATAAAATGGAATTCATTTTTTATTCTAACTTTCATGGAAATCCAGTTTCTTAAAAAATAAGTGTACTAATTTTTAGCAGGAAGAAGGATATGTTAGTTAATCTGTGCTGCTCTAACAAAATACCTGCGATTGGGTAATTTATAAAGAACAGGAATTTATTTTTCATAGTTCTGGAGTTAATATCAAGGCACCAGTAAGTCTGGTGTCTGGTGAGGGCTTGGTCCCTGTTTTGAAAATGGCACTTTCTTGCTTTGTAGAAATGACTAAGCAAGGAGAAGGACAAAAGGACCTAGGTCATGTCCTCCAACCTCCTTTATAAAGTCACTAATCCCATTCATGAGGGCTCCACTTCTTGACATAATCACCTCCTAAAAGTCCCATCTCTTAATACTATCATATAATATAGATGATTAAGTTTAAACATGAATTTTGGGACTACATTCAGACCATAACAAAGGCAATTTCACTTCTATGCTCTAAGTCCATAGCTTTGGAGACTATTTCTCCTAGGATTATGGCTCTTACAGTAGGCTTTCTATTGAAAGACTATAACCACTGGATGAAGCTATTCCTATTCAGAAAGTAACCGCCATGTCAGTGATAAGGATAAATTTTGAATTACGGTGACTTCAGTGATACAAAGATGGGGCTTCAGAACCTGAAAAATGCCAGACATTATAGGATCCCAAATCCATCAATATCTGATTTCTGTGAAAAGGTATCACCTTTCTCTAGAGCCTGTATAGAACTTAATAGATGATGTTTGAAATATAGATGTCAAATTTATAACCATATGTCAGTGAGTGGATATATAAGTTTCACAAGTGTGAATTCTGAATGAAGAGCATGTTACTTGTTAAGATTGAAACAGAAGAGATGGATGAATGTCTTTTGTGTAGAAGTGGCTTAGAATAAAGTTTTAGTAAATTTGAGAAGGATAATCTCCTCACAGAATCTCCATTGATAATATAGCTATCTGTCTTAAAAGTATACTGCAAAAATTATGGGCTTAGGCAATTGGAAGTTAAGCAAATGTTCTTTTCCTTATTGAAATATTATTTCTATGCTCTAAGTCCATGTTTTTGAAGACTATTTCACCTAGAATAATGTCTGCTCAATGAAGTTCTTATGTGTATGAATACATGTATTGTCCACCTTTGATCTCTTTTTCTCAGGCAAGCCAGGACTGGAGTTGGAGACTATGGTGACTGATTTGCTTTCTCCATGGTTGGCTGAGTCACAGGTGGAATTAGCAAAAGCAGTTGCCCATTTTTGTACCTAGATTTTCATGCACTTCAGCCCAAATGGGACAAATCAAGTTTGCCTCCAGTCAATTCAATACTTTGGAGTCTGTATCTATTATTCTAGCAAGGGACACTCTATGGTATAACTACTCTCAAAAGAAAAAGAATCCAGTGCACACAGAATTGTCTTAATTCCTCTTTAACACCTAGACTATTTTGATTTCCTCTCCAAGTTCTAAACCAGTTCAGAAATAAAACAAAAGTTCAAGCATGTAAGAGTCAAAATATCACTTTAATTAATGATAAAGCAGATACTGGAAAATAAATACCAGTTTTCAGAAAGGTGGACTTCCTAATACCATATGCCAAGAACCAGGCATCCAACATTGCACCAGAGTTGGGTACTCTAAACTTCCTTCATGGAGTCCAGGACAATGCATGCTTTTAGTGGACAGCTTACTCTCAGGTTGAAGGGAAGAATAAATGCCTGTCTATGTGTGATAAGGTCTTCTTTTTAAAGTCATATGTTGCCGGGCTCGGTGGCTCAGCCTGTAGTCCCGCGCCTTTGGAGGGCTGAGGTGAGTGGATTGCCTGAGCCCGCGGGTTCGAGACCCGCCTGGGCAGCAAGACCTCATCTCTACAATAAATCAAAAATCAGCCAGACATGGTCGCGCATGCCTGTAATTCCAGCTACTCGGAAGGCTGAGGCGGAAGGATCGCTGGAGCCCAGCATGAGGCTGCAGTGGCCGGAGCGGTCACTGCACTCCAGTCTGGGCGACCGAGTGAGACTCCAACTCAAAAAAAATGTTTTTTTTTTAAATTAAGTCATATATTATAATTTGCAACTCTTCCTCCCTAGGAAAGTGATTACTGAAAGAAGCAGAGAGGCCAACAGAGATAATGGAAGCAAATATGCCATATCGTTAGGCCATCCCCATTGCCTCGATAGAGCTTCCCTATTGGAGACGAAAGCCTTGGACAGAGAATAGACTAAAATCCCCCAAATATATTTCTTATCCAGGAAATACACATTTATAAGATTCAAAATATTTTCTATTGTCAGGTGTGGTAGAGTGCGCCTGTAGTTCCAGCTACGTGGAAGGTTGTGGTGGAAGGATTGCAGGAGCCCAGCAGGTCGATGCTGGGGTGGCCGTGAGCATGCCACTGCACTCCAGCCTGGGTGGTGGAGTGAGACTCCAACTCAAAAAAAAAGACAAAAAAATCTTTTCTGGATAGACCATTGACAGGCATGACTGATTTGATGGTACCCCTTTGCAGAAGTGAGAATAATTTAATCATAAGGAAAATGTAACAGGAACACTATGTGCTAACATAGGATTATGTTCTGCCTTCCCATGGGAAATAGAGTACAGACAGTTGATCTGTTTCTGGTCATCCATATCTCAGTACACAGCAAGGCAAACAACTGATTGAAAAATATTTGGCTCTCATTTGCCTGTAATTAATATTTTTCATTAGGATGATAGATTTATCTATTTGGTTTAATTGTTTTCTCAGCTTGCCAAATTATTCTGAGATCAGCAGTATAGTAGCACAAGACATCTAGATGCATCACCACATTATTACTGATATGAGAATTGACTTGGATATGAGAAATGAAGAGCAAATTAAACAGTTTGCAGTGCTTTTTTGCCAAAGACCAAGGAAAGGGAGTTCTTTGTATTGAATGAGTGCTGTGGGGTCCATATTAAATGAGGCATAGGAGTAAGCCTGTCAAAACCTGGGGTATACTGTTCATCCCTCTACTGGGGGATAATATAGCCTCACTTGGGTGGTGCCAATTCAACATGCCATCTGTCAAATGCATACAAATACCAGTTTCTTTTATTAAAAGATAATGATCTCACCTCCACTCATTTACTATTCAAAATTCCCATAACAGCCAGGACAATTTTTCATGTTTATTTGGGAAAACTCTGACAAAGGCCATTCCTTTCCTTCCTTCTTTATCGTTCTTGAAAGTCTAATTTCCCCTGATGAAAATCAGTTTTCCCAATGACAGAAAAAGGTAATTAAATATGTTCAGTTCATAGCTAACTTATCTCACTGCCAACTATCTAAATAGCTAAATAATTGTGTGAGGACAACAACAATAACATAGTGATATTGGTAACAGGAAATTAGGGGCATATGATTTGTTGCTCTGGACACAGCCCAGTATTGACTTTTATATGACCAGAACGGGTATAATGACTCATCTTTACTGCCCTATGACTCCTGTCCTTTCCCATCACACACTAATGCAAACAGAGCTGAAAAAACCACAAGTAAATTATTTGCCAGGGCCTTCTCCATTTGTTTAAACTAGGAAACCAGAGACCAAAATATTTGGCAAATAAAGTCCCAAACATAGGTCTTCTATTTTGTTTTCATTTTTAAACTTCATTTTACATGAAGATTTGCCGTGGAAGATTTTGTTTAAAATGAGACTACTGCTTATCCTGTGCAATTTAATGAAACACTAAGGAAGAAATGAGAAATGAATGTAGTTTGTGATCACTGAAAGAAAATTGGCTAATTATTCTGTGAGGCCTTTCAGTCATCTTGTTTAATAACTGGTTGGTGAACACTCAAAATTTGTAAGGGGCAAACTTGTTCTGAAATAGATAATCCTTTGAAATTGACTGTTCGATGCAGAGACTGTGGTGATGTTGTTAACAAGCATCCAGCACTGGCCTTGAAGCAAGTGGTTGCATCTGGACACATTGGTTTTCTTCTTTATTTGGGTAGTCGTCTCCTGAAGCATCAGATTAAAAGTGTGTATTCTCTCTTCTCATATAATCTAAGACCTACATAACCATGCCATTTACATAAAATTGTATGCCATTTACCACTTTCTAAGTCCATAATAGCTTGATGGACCTGTGATGCTAATAGAAAAAAAAAGAAATGTGAAATTTTTAATTAGTAATATGACTTTTTATGTAATTGATCATAAATATTTGGGACTCCCACACAGTACATGACAACCACTACAGGCATTCAGGAGGTGTGTATTCTTGGGGTGCCTTCTGCAATTCTTTCCTACTCTAGAAATCATGCAAGAGTATAAGGGTGGTATTGTTTAAATATAATAATGTATTGTGATGTATTTTAAGTAAATGTTTTGAAAATATTAAACATGTAGTATCAAAAATAATTACTTGCAGCCCCTCTCATATCTCATAAACATAATAATTGTCTGGGAAGAATTAAGTATGTTCTTTCTCTCCTCTGTTAATTTTGTTTCAAAAAATGTAAAACCTAATAGCATGTTTCTGCTCAATTTACAAAGTTTACCCATACCCTACACTTCAAAAAACACAACACTAATGATAATTCAAAAATTCACTCCACTCAATCTTTTTTTATAATTTCCTTAAAATTTTCCTGGCTATCCTTTACTTGCCTGTACCCCCAACAGGTGCAAAGAAGGTGTCCATAATATATTCAGTGTGGGTAAAACACAGGTACTGAGCTTTGAGTAAGGAGAAATTATTTTCTAAATCAAGTCATATTTGAGAATGAATGGGACACTACTATAAAACGGGACAAGCAGCAAAATCCAGAGCTCTCCTAGACCCGCTGTGTGACCTAGCTAATTGTGTTATCAAAATTCCATGCTTTTGGGGTTAGTCTTTCATGAATGACTTTGTTGTAGCTCCCATTCTCTCTCTCTCTCTCTCTCTCACTCTCTCTCTCTCTCTCTCTCTCTCTCTCTCTCTCTCTTTCTCTCTCTCTCTCTCTCTCTCTCTCTCTCTCTCTCTCTCTCTCTCTCTCTTTTTAATGGCTTGATTTCTTCCACAGCTGGATTCATGAACTCACAGCATGGGTTAGGACTTTCTCTTTTATTTCTAGCACTCACCTGTGCCTGTTGCTGCACAACTTTATTCTTCAGAAACAAAATTACTGTCAACGTTGAATCCTTCTAGCTTAGAAGCAGAAAGACAACTTTTCTATCTCAAACCATGTAACAATCCCAGAACGTTCTAATTAGTCCTGCTTTGGTCACATGCACATCCTTGAATCAATCAAGGAGTCAGGGGTTTTGCTCTCGGGGTCATCGCCAGAAGGGTAGGATGCATAGCTGATTGCCACGTGAGAACCAAAAGAGGAGGCAGTTTACGATGGGTGTAAAATGGCAAATATTTCCTTTTTTAGGATGACACTAATTTATGTAGATGACAATAAAATCTTTGCTGTTTTTAATATACCATGTTGTCTGCTCTACACATAAAGATAACAAATGATGACAAGTTTCAGGCAACAAATTTTTTAATAGATTTCAATTTGTTCTAATTTTAATGGTTTTATTGATGTGGCTGTCCATATGCTATTTGACAGTGATGTATTGCTTGATTAAGATGCTGGTTTTTGTTAGTTTCTATCTTTCTGTGTTTATAATTGGGTGACAGTCAAATCACTGGATATGAAGGCTTTGACTGGCATTGAGTTTTTCAGGTAAGTGTGATCTTTTTTTTTTTTTTTAATTGGAATCTCTCTCTTGTCACCCAGGCTGGAGTGCAGTGGCCGCCACAGTTTCGACCTTCTGGGCTTAGGCGATTCTTCCACCTCAGCCTTCCAAGTAGCTGGAACTGCAGACACATGCCACCACACCTAGCTAGTTTTTGTGATTTATTGTAGAGATGAGCTCTCACCAAGTTGCCCAGGCTGGTCTTGAGATCCCGGGCTCAGGCAATCCTCTTGCCTTGGCAAAACAAAACGCCGAGGCAACTCCTTCAGGTCTCTTCCCACCATGAGAACTTCTCTGTTCTCTCAGTAAATCAACTTTAAAAAACAAAACAAAGCAAATTGGTGTTTTATTAACTAATATCTGTTTCTCACAACACTAAAATTACATAGACACACATGATGGCATATTAACAGATTAAGTGCCAAATCTGAGAGAAAAAAAGTGAGAAGTCTAAACTTCTAAACTTTAGCAATAATTATATTTGCAGACAAGTTGTTTTGAGTTCTTAATTTAATTTATAAGTGTGCTAAACTCTCCAAATTCAATATTATACTTAATTTTCACAAGTGTGTATTGGCCATACTTTATACATGATGAGACAAAAGAAATTAAGAAACTTAGTCAAAGTTACATATCTGAAAGTGGCAGAAGAATGACTCAAACTCATAACTTTCTAATTCAATAACCAGGGAGTTTGCAGGCATGGTGGCTCACACCTGTAATCCAAACACATTGGAATACCAAGGTGAGAAGATTACTTGAGCCCAAGAGTTCAAAACCAACCTAGGCAACATAGCAACATCTCCTCTTTACAAAATTATTTTAAAAATGTTCCAGGTATGTTGGCAACCACTCAGAAGACAGAGGCAAGAGGATTGCCTGAACCCAGAAGGTCAGCTGTGGTGAGTTGTGATCATGCCACTGCACTCCAGCCTGGGGAACAGAGTGAGAGCATAGCTTAAAAAATAATAATAATGATAAAAAGTTCCCTTTGGACTGACTCAGTCTACACCACGAAGGCCACTTGCTTCACAAAAGGCCGAGGCTAATCAGGGCAAGACAGACAGATAATGCTATGGTGCTTACCCCATGTTAGGTTTAAATGTGTTTTACCGCCACTCAACTTTAACCATTTTATGCAAAAGGTCGTGACCATCTCATGTGAAAAGTTTGTGTCTTCATTTCTGCATTCCCAGTCTAACCCAGTACCTACAGCATAGTACTTATCAAATAAAGGATCTACAGAATAAGCACATTTTCTACTAGCCTACATTCTCACACACAATAAAGTAATATTACTTTATTATTTTTGTGTGTATGTGTGTGTTGGAGTCTCACTCTGTCGCCCAGTCTAGAGTTCAGTGACATGTTTGTGGCCACCACATCCTCGACCTGCTGGGCTCAGGTGATCCTTCCACCTCAGTCTTCCAAGTAGCTGGAACTACAGGTACTCGCTATCACGCCTGGCTAATTTTTTTATTTTTATTGTAGAAATGAGGTCTTGTCAAGTTGCCCAAGTTGTTCTCATACCCCTGGGCTCAGGCAACCTTCTCGTCTCGGCCTCCCAAAGTGCTGGAATTACAGGTTTGAGTCACCGTGTCCAACCCCACATATATTACTTGAAATAATTTTGTAGTCTGGATTAAAAAATACTCAATTAATTCAACAATAGCAGGTATCAGTGTGGATTTTTATTTTTAAAATTTAGCTATGATTTTTATTAAATTTATAATAGAAATAGCTTGACTTATAGATGTCTTCATTGCACAAGTGTTTTTATTAATAAGAATTGCCATGTAACTGTATAACAACAATTCAGCCGGGCTCGGTGGCTCAGCCTGTAATCCCGTGCTTTGGGAGGCTGAGGTGAGTGGATTGCCTGAGCCCGCAGGTTTGAGACCCGCCTGGGCAACTTGGCAAGACCTCATCTCTACAGTAAATCAAAAATTAGCTGGGCATGGTAGCGCATGCCTGTAGTTTCAGCTACTTGGAAGGCTGAGGGGGGAAGGATCGCCGGAGCCTAGCAGGTTGAGGCTGCGGTGGCCGGGAGTGGCCACTGCACTCCAGACTGGGTGACAGAGTGAGACTCCAACTTAAAAAAAAAAAAAAAAAAAAAAATTTCAAAATGGAGTAAGCCAAGAAGTTAACTATAGAAAAATGGGGAAGGGTGGCACTTACACTAAAATATGACCCAGGACACAATTTATTTGGTATAAGGGATAAAAACAGACGTGTCTCTTTTTAAAATTATTTACATCTCCATTTGCTTTGAAGTACACTAACCAGATGAGTGAGATTTTACTTCAGAGTTCAGTAAACTTGGTCTGTGAAGGGGCAAATGCGAAATGTTTTATCTTTATGGTTTAAATGGTCACTATCACAACTAGTCACCTCTCCCATAAGCAGCACACAAGCATAGACGTTGCATAAATGCATTACTATAGTTTTAACACTTTAATCACAAAAAACAAATGGTCAGTTGGATTTGGTCTGCAGACTGAGTTTAGTCAAAATAGCAAACAAGGAGATTATTTTGTAGACTTTTACAAAATCACTCTTCTTAATTTTAGTGACTCTTCTCTCCCAGGTCTCAAAATCATCAAGCTGCCATGAAAGAGCTCAGCAGTCTCTTCGCCCTCCTTCACCCACCATCACACCTCAAGTGCATTTTCTTTCTTTGTATACTGGTCTCATTTTCTTTTCAAACTGTCCATATACTGTATATAGTCATTCCTCCATGCTCCTAGGGGATTGGCTCCAGAACCACCTCCTCCCACTCCCCTACCCCCATGGATACCCAAATCTACAAATGTACTTCTTTCTTATGGACAATGGCATAGAATTTGCATATAACCTCTGCAAACCCACTTATGTACTTTAAATCATCTCTAGACTATATGGAAATACCTTATTGGGGCCAAAAGGGGATTATTCCTTTCCTCTCCCTAATGAAGGGTCATGGCCAACAGCCCTATAACAAAAAACCAGGCTAACAAGTAAAAACATAATAAATTTATTATAATTATTATTATTATATGTACACGTATGCATGGAAATTATACAAGGAATGACAATTAAGTTCACAGACTCAACCTAGAAAAAAGGTGCTACATACCTCACGCTGAATATCACTATGGTCACATGTAAAGTACTCCCCTTGGGAAGCTATGTACCAATGTCACTCATCAAAGCAATTTTGGAGCACTTTTTCTGGAATGGCCATCAGAGCTGTCATCATATTAACTTTGATGTCCTGAATGCCATCAAAATGTTGTCTCTTCAACATTTTGTTTCTATTCAGGTAAAGAAAAAAAGCCATTGGGGGCCAGATCAGATGAATGGGAAGGGAGTTCCAGTACAGTTATTTGCTTACTGGCTTAAAACTCCCTCACAGACAATGCTGTGTGAACTGCTACACTGTCGTGATGCAAGAGTTCCCTCAGTACCATTTTTACCCACACCTCTCTCATGTTAAGATTTTTAGTTATGATTTTCCTAACTGTTTCTCTATCAATGTTAATTTGGTCTGCTATGCTTCTCAAAGTCAGCCAACAATTTTGGCACACAATTGGATGAATTTTTGCAATATTTTTGTCAGTTCTGCTTGTTCCTGGTCGTCCTAACCTCTCTTCATCGGTGATGCTTCCTCTCTTGTCAGAAAAAATGTTTAATCCACTTGCACACTGCTGCTTTCTTCGTGGCACTATCCCCATAAGCTTGGACTAGCATGTCATTGATTTCACTTACACCCTTGCCAAGTTTAACAAGAAATTTAATGTTTGTTCATTGCTCTAATTCAAACACTGATCGTCTTGTGATGACACACGAAAACATGCATCTACATTAATGCATGCCACTCAGCAAGACACCGCCACACATCAACACAAACACAGCTGTGAGACACTGATATACCAAAATTACGAAACCCGACCGAGTTGTTTGTACAGTGCCATCAACATAAGCGCACGGTGGAAAGTTCGTGAACTTAATTGTCAGATCTCATACAAAATATGAACTCAAAGAGAAGCCAGATGACTGAAACTTAAATCCCCTCCTCATAGGGGCTGGAGGTGGAGAATGTAGAAATAAGTGATTTTTACTTTAAGGTAAATGAATAGGCCCAAAGCTCAGGCAAAATCACTGAAACAAAGGTTGTCTTATTAAGGTGTTTATCTTATTCAAGTTTTTCAGATAATTTCTTGAAGCTGCCTTCAAGGTCTGTCTGGGTATGGTGACTTCCAGTGGTTCATCTTTCCTGGTTATTTAACGAGATTCCTAGGGAGGAAGTCTTAAGATAATTGCATTTCTTTTGAAAAGAAGCTTTCTGACTGGGCTCGGTGGCTCAGCCTGTAATCCCAACGCTTTGGGAGGCTGAGGTGAGTGGATTGCCTGAGCCCGCGGGTTCGAGATCTGCCTGGGCAACTTGGCGAGACCTTATCGCTACAATAAATAAAAAAAAAAAAAATTAGCCGGGCATGGTAGCGCATGCCTGTAGTTCCAGCTACTTTGGAGGGCTGAGGCGGAAGGATCGTCGGAGCCCAGCAGGTCGAGGCTGCAGTGGCCGGGAGCGGCCACTGCACTCCAGTCTGAGCGACAGTGAGACTCCAACTCAAAGAAAAAAAGAAAAGAAAAGAAGCTTTCTTTGTCAGATAAGGAAATTCCAGAAAGTTCCGTCTGGTGCTTGGAGAAAGAATATCAGACAAACAGGGAGACAAGGGAAAGGTCAGAAAGAGACCCTGATTCTGAGGTTTATTTCTGAGACCTTTCAATTTCCAAAGAATTTAGCATGCCAAAGCACCTTATCTTGGGATTTGCTGACTTTAGAAAACAATAATTGTCATATAGGTTATTTCAAACTGAATGTGTTTTTACACATCTATCATCTGTTTTACCATTTAGGCAGATCCGATTGGAGGAGATATTTTGCAAAGCCAGTGTATTCACTCATACAATGCCTTTCAGGGCTTAAGGCTCATGAACCCACTTTCTGTATATACACCTAGAAATTCTCCATAAAATCATGACCAAACACAATCCATCCATTTTCTCCCAGGGACTTAAATCTGTGTTAAAGAACCACATTGATTGTATGCATACCCAGCACACATTTGCACAGTGAGCAATTGTGAGAACAATGCTAGGAAGTTTTGCCTTTTTCCAAAAGTACGTTATTAGCAGTATGTCAAATACAATAGAAAAAAATATGAATGTTGTTTGTGTAATTATTTAAAATAATAATTTTCTTTGAATATCATAAGTTCTGCTAATATAAAAGTAGACATCAATTTGAAATATGTTAAAATTCAACACATATAATACTTCAAGTTCTTGAGTGATTATTAATCTATATGGCATTACTGGAAATGTCCTACCTGTTCCACATTTAATTGCTATAATTACATCACTTAAATTTAACCATGGTGATTCAAACTCTGAACACTATAATAAAAACTTCAACTTTCTGTATGAATTTTTTTAAATGTAGACTTAAGGGGAAAATAATCAATCATTCTTTAAAGGAGATTATTTGGATGAGATCACTCAATTCTTATTTTTTTGAAATGATCATAATATAAATAAAATATATTCTAAAAGGAAATCACTGATTTGAATGAGGATTTAAATACTCAATTTAAATTTTAGAACATTAGTACTTATTTCTAAAGTCAAAGCAGACACTTTTCCAGTGTTTTCCAGAACTCCCTCTAGACCTTTGCTATGTGAGACATTTTCCAGAAGCATCAAGACCACTAGCTAACCTCTAGAAAGCCTAGTTTGCTTTTTGGCATAAAATTGATGGTTTTGCTGTCTGTACACTTGGGCCAACAAAGTATTTTCATCACTAAAATATTTTTGTATTGAGTAAAAAAGACACTTAAATTTTTAGGAAAAAATTTAGCTATATAAAAACATTTTAGTAACCAAAGCATTTTAAAAATGTCATTGTTAAGTATTATAATTATAAAGCATCTCTGGAACTCGAAAACATTGACACCTAGATGTCATTTGGAATTTAATTGAACACCAAAATACATTTTATTTTTGCTGTTCAAAGTGGGATATTGAATAATATTTAGTGTGTCAAATTGTATCATATAAAGATAGGAAACAAAAAATAATTTAGAAAAATCCCTAAAATATTACAACTAGCCCATTTTAGCAATGCTTTGAAATGTAATAATTGCAATCATCAACAAAATAGCACTTTAGTGGTTTTCCAGAATGAGTCACTGATTACAACAACTGAAGCATGCAAAACAAAAATATTTATTTACACAAATAACCAATATCCTGCCAGCCATTGCGGAAGAAGAAAACAGCTTAGATAACTTGTTTTCTGCCATTAAAGAATACGCTTTTTTGGGAAGACTGGACAAATAGAATATAGTTTATAAATGGCACATGGGAATATACGTCCAATTGTATTACTTATCTTCAAAGTACTTACAGCTGTGTCATAAAAGACTTAACAGAAATTAGTATTTTTTGCAAGAGAAGTGAATGTTTCCAAGTGAAGGATGTTTTGATGAGGGAAGAAGGATACACCAAGAGCTCTATCTGTCTTGCTGTGAAGATTACTGCCACAGGATGGTATTCATTTTAGAATAAACATTTCTTGCAACTACAGTACAAACTGAAACCAGAAAGATTTTTTATTTTTTGTTTATTAAAGAAGAAATTTTCATTGTTTGAATAATATCTTTATTTACCTGCTCCTGTTTCTGGTAATTGAATGTCTGCAATAGAAAGTGGAATTAGGATCAGATGTTACTCTAACTTTATACTCTTTTTTTCTTTAAAAATTCCAAATTATTCAGTGTTTTCAGGTGAATATAAATAAAAGTGTTGAAATATTTTTAGAAATTAGCTGGTAAATTTATAAAAAAACACTTAACCTCAGATGATTTATTTCTGGGGCAGGGGCAATTGAATATTCAATAAGTAAATAATGAAAATCTAAGGCAACCAATTTACCCTAAAATAGTTAATGAATATACAGATAGAGTTATAGATCATTGAGAGAGAAAGAGAGAAGGAGGTGGAGAAGGTGAGAGAGTATCTCAGAGACCAAATAAAGATCTGAATTTATTGCAATAATAGAATAATTTTACTTTTATCTTTACACTTTGAAATTTCCAAAAACCTTGTTATCAATCATAATTCTATAAGCATCTATTTGAGTACACACATTTCAATTATATTTATTCTTGAAAATGTTCACTTCAGAGCACTATAAAGTCCTTCTCTTATTCATTTCAATGTTCAAGTTCAGTATTAAGTTGATAGTAGATGATAATAAATATAAAAAACAACTCTACATTGGTCTGCTCACTTACTGGTGTTACCTCAATCCCTCAGATGTATTTAACTATTTTGTAAGAAACAATCTGAGATTTTTTTTTTAGATATTTTTTAGCTCCTATTGAGGCAGGTATAGTAAGCATAGTTTAGAAGTAGTTAGGTAGGTTTTCTTAGGCAGGTCTTTATTAAAACATGGGTAAGTGTTCAGACATCTTTCTTATCCGTACAAGACCTTCACTCAACTAACCAGACATATCAATCCTTACTGAATTGCTGGTTGGAATGTGGAACTACCAGTACAGTAAATCACAGAAATAATAGGGAATTACCCAAAGTACAGGCATGATGTTCTAAGAAAAGCTCACATCTAGTTAGACAGTAACTTTCATTATTTAGAAGGTCCTTTTGACCTTAAAGATCCAGAGATGGTAATCAAAATTCATGACCAGATACCTACAGCCCTCCACTCTCAGCTCGTGGTTTGTTTAATCATAGTTGTAAAAGCATATAAAGTTTCTTCTCAAAGGCAAGCATGTATCCTCTTTTAAGAAATCCTTTCTCTCACCTGAGCATACCTCTTTCTTTCTAATAAATTCTGTCTTACTATACTTTGGGCTTGCTCTAAAGTTTCTTTCTGTGGCAGAGTCAAAGAACCCACAAAGAAACACATCCCACCCTACCCAGCATCACCACTATCTTCTTTTCTTTTTTTTTTTTTTTTTGAATTGGAGTCTCACTCTGTCGCCCAGACTGGAGTGCAGTGGCCGCTCCCGGCCACCGCAGCCTCGACCTGCTGGGCTCCGATGATCCTTCCACCTCAGCCCTCCAAAGTAGCTGGAACTACAGGCGTGCCCTACCATGCCCAGCTAATTTTTTTATTTATTGTAGAGATGAGGTCTCACCAAGTTGCCCAGGCGGGTCTTGAACCCACGGGCTCAGGCAATTCACTCAACTCAGCCTCCCAAGGCATGGGATTACAGACTGAGCCACCAAGCCCAACTTCACTATCTTATTTTCTGAAGATATGCATTTCAATAAACTGTAACTTAGTAAAATTTTCTACTACATAATTTCTGCAAAAGGAGAAAATAGTAAAATATAGGTTTTGTTTGCTGCTATGTTTTTTGAAGATCCTAGAACATAGTATTTTCAAGATTAATATTTATTGATTGATCAGTTAGTTGGTTGACCATTTAGCCAGAGTTGATGTAAACAACACAATCTCAAATTTGTCTTTCAAAGCACCCAATGCTATCTTTTACTGCATGCGAAACTGACAATTATGTTCATAAACTTGTTAATGTGTGCTTATGTTGGCAGCACTGTATAAAAAACTCAGTAAGTTTTAAAACCCTGGTATATCAGTATCTTACCAACTGTGTTTGTGTCAACTTGTGGCAGTTTCTTGCTGAGTGGCATTTATTATTGCTGTTGCATGTCTTTGTGTACCATCACAAGAATGTTGGATCTTGAATTAACATGAACATTAAATCTCTTGTTAAACACAGCAAGAGTGGAAGTGAAATCAGGGATATGTTAGTCCAAGTTTATGAGAATAATACCACGAAGAAAACAGCAATGCAGAAATGGGCTAAATGTATTATTTTAAGGAACAAGTAAGCATCACTAATGAAGAGAGGTCAGGACAGTCAGTAACAAGCAGACTGATGAAAACATTGCAAAAATTTATCAAGTTGTGCATCAAAATCATCAACTGACTGTGAGAAGCATAGCAGACCAAATACACATTGATAGAGAAACAGGAAAATCGTAACTGAAAATCTTGGCATGAGAAAGATGTGGGCAAAAATGGTCCCAAAGGAGCTCTTGAATCACCACAATGCACCAGCTCACACAGCACTGTCTGTGAGGATATTTTTAACCAATAAATGAATAGCTATATTGGAACACCCTCCCTACTCACCTGATCTGGCCCCCAGTGGCTTTTTTCTTTACCTGAAGTTAAAGAAAATATTGAAAGACATTTGGATGACATTCAAGACATCAAGGGTAATATGATGACAGCTCTGATGACCATTCCAGAAAAAGAGTTCCAAAATTGCCTTGGCGGGTGAACTAGGTATTGGTGTCAGTGCATAGCTTCCCAAGGGGAGGACCTGAAAGGTGATTGTAGTGATATTCAGCGATAAGGAGCACTTTTTTCTAGGATGAGTTCTTGAACTTAATTATCAGACTCTATAGGTGCTGGGAGAAGACTATATGTGGACATGCTTCAGTTTATGCCACTTTCTAGCAACAAATTAGTCAGCATCTACAATTGTCCTTAATTGCCTTCATTCAAGAACACATCTGTCCCTTTTCCTCTTTAAATCCAATGCCTTAACCAGAATTATTCATTCCATTTCCTACGATTTCTAAGATCAGACTGAACTACCCAATCTCCAATTCGATTTGTTCTCATAGAATTGATTCCCTTAATCAGTAAATATACTACATTCCCTCCTTTGAGCCTGTACTCCCTTCTTTATAAGGCCTGATTTCTTTATAAGGCCTGATTTCTCTCTTATGTAGAGTTGCCAACTCTGTGGAATTCACTTCCTCATTTCTCTTTCGTTTTTTCAGGAGGCACTCCGAATTTCAACACCCACTTGAAATTGTTCTTCTCAAATGGTTCTAAAAATTGTAAAGTTTTGAAATGAATGAGTACCTTTTACCCCTATATTATTGTCTCATGCTAACAACAAAACATCCATTGCCCTCTTCAGCTTTTCTACTTCCTTGCCACTGACAGACAAAACATTCTCTTCCAGTTCTTCAGTCAGTCTTTCTCTATTTAAAAGCTTTCATAATCATTGTAAATTATTTGAGTGCTCTTTAATATCACCTCTTATTTCTTGTAATTGGTGTTTCTTGGGCTTCTGCCCCTATCCCACTCCTGCTTTCATTCTATATAATTTTCCCAGGTCGTTTCATTTACTTTCATCATTGGACTATTCCCTCTGTGTCAATGAAACCCAGTTTTTTTTTTTCTGAAATAGATTCTCTATATTCATTGCAGAAAATACGAATATGGCTGTTGAATCTCCAGGCCAAATGTTCACACTCCAGATAGGAAGTAGAAGGAAAAAGGAAGGGATAAAATTTCTGTTGATATTTTGAAACTAGAATTGTATCACATGAACACACATTTTGGCAAAGGACACCTGGACATGTAGATTTTAACTGAGACACCATTGCTCATAAATAGCACTACCCAAAGAACCGAGTAGTAAGAGCATTTTCTTCCAAAATTATATACTGTGTTCGTTCTAAAGCAGTCATGCCTGGGATTTTCATGCACTCAAATTTCTTATTCTCTCAGAAAGTCATATATCTGAAATGTTACTGTAGTAAGACTTGTTCTTATTTTAAAACTCCAATCAGTCTATGGGCAAACAAATATGCTATAAAACGTCTTTAGTAAAAATATCTTGAAATGAATTTAGATACTATACATTAAGGTATGACTCATTCTTTCTTGCTATTTCTTCTTTCCCTTTGCCCTTGAAAGTGTAAAACCCTAGAGTGTTCTTCTTTTATTTTTCTAAAAGTAGTTTATCTATTCTATGGAATGACTTTAGTTTTTATTCTATATTTGTTCCAACTGTCACACTTTAAACCCCCCTTAATGAAGCTTAGAAAAATATCTTTTGTGCCTTTTTGGCTCAGTGCTGAGAAGAGTGTTGATTTGATTCTCAGGTGTCAGTCATTCTTATCACATTTGACCCAGTGAACTTAAAAAATGTTTTCCATAAAACCTGGACAGAAAAACAAAAATTCAGTAACATTTTAAACATGCCGCTACAGCTTGAAGGGTCTTGATAACACAAATATTTGAGAGCTATGACATCAGTGCAGAAATAGAGTTTAATATTGACGGCTGGGTTCGGTGGCTCAGCCTGTAATCCCAGCACTTTGGGAGGCCAAGGCAAGTGGATTGCCTGAGCCTGTGGGTTTGAGACCAGCCCGGGCAACTTCATGAGACCTCGTCTCTACAATAAATAAATAAATTAGCCAGGCTTGGTAGTGCGCACCTGTAGGTCCGGTTACTTGGAAGGCTGAGGTGGAAGGATCGCCTGAGCCCAGCAGATTGCTGCTGGGTTGGCTGTGAGCATACCACAGCACTCCAGCCTGGGTAACAGAGAGAGACTCCAATTCAAAAAAATAATAATAATAGGCTTACCATTGGATCAGAAATTACAATTCAACTGCAATCCCCTTCAAAGTACACAGAGCCACAATGTGGACTACACAGGCGATTTCTGCAATGCTGAAAAACAGACAGTGCTATCCGTAAAATCCCTTTTATACATATTGAGAGGATATTCATTCCAAAATTGATTTATTATCTTAAGTAAAATTATTTGTATATATTGTAAGTGATTATTTTTTTAAAATCTATTCTTTGGTCTCCCCTTTTGAGTCCTTAAGTGAGAAATATTTGCATCTCCAACTAGGACAAGCTCTGTTCTCCCCTTCATTCTTCAAATCTGCTCTCTAAGAACATGTGTAAATGCTATAGGCCTTTCTAAACTTCTATCCTTAGATCTGACCTTTCACAAAATATTTAGTCACAAAATGATTTCTGAGAGCTGGGCATCTCCTTTTGTGTATGTACTGCCATCACACGACGGTCACCCTTTTGCAACAAAATGTATTATAGTCCTCAAAATTTAAATTTAAATTTTACCATCTGCTTATTTTTCGTAGTCCTTTTATTTCAATATTCAAATTTGATCACTTGACCATAACTTTAGACCTCTTCCTCTTTGCTATAACCTTGGCACAATGTTTGTTTTAAAAAATTTGGGGAGCAAGTATCTTGTTAAGCATTTGAGATTCAGCAAAACAAAAATCACTTTCTAAACAGAGATAAATTTCCCACACAGGAAATTTGGTGCCTAAGTTGTCGGTTCTCATAAAGAATTTAAGACAAGTGCACAACTTCTCAATCCAACTCATCTCCTCACAGAAGTTATTAGTATATATTACCCAATCGACTGCATAATCTCAGTTCTGTACTTTTCTAATAGTCTGCTTTGAGAATAGACTCCTACTTCTTTTTTTTTTTTTTTTGAGTTGGAGTCTCACTCTGTCGCCCAGACTGGAGTGCAGTGGCTGCTCCCGGCCACTGCAGCCTCGACCTGCTGGGCTCCGGCAATCCTTCCTCCTCAGCTTTCCAAGTAGCCAGAATTACAGGCGCACGCTACCACGCCCAGCTAATTTTTTGATTAATTATAGAGATGAGGTCTCGCCTGCCCAGGCGAGTCTCGAACCCGCGCGCTCAGGTAATCCACTCACCTCAGCCTCCCAAAGGCGCGGGATTACAGGCTGAGCCACCGAGCCCGGCTGACTCCTACTTCTTGAGTGTTATGACTTCTTCTTTGCATATGCTTATGTCTAGTCACAGATGTAGTTTATCTATTCTATGGAATGGCATTCTATGAAATGGCTCCATCTATTCTAGGAGTTTTTATTCTGTATTTCCTAAATTCCAGTCTTAACCTCTCTTGATGTGAGTTGTCCTTCTCAAACAAATATTCCATTGTTATGATATGCCTGAAATTGGCTTGCCACAATTACAGTGACTCTAACAAGGATACAAATCTCAGTGTGTACAGTCTAACTAGATCTTACTCCCAGTGAATGAGGGTAAGGTGGAATATGACTCATTCCTAACTTAACATTCTATGATATTTAGTATCAACTATATTTTACTATATTGAATGTCTGTTTGAAATACAAACAATCATGAAAGATCAAGCTTATTTGTATAGAATGCTTGGATTCTCAGACAGTAACATGTCTTATAAAATGCCTTAAAGAGTTCTAAATATATAGAAGAAATTACAGTAAATATTTATTGGTGGTTTGATAGATGTATAAACCATGAATTGGAAGTAGGTTGCTGATATAGAAAAGAGTATATTAGAGTCACAAAACTTTTAATAACAGATTGCCTGATGGTCACTTTAGCTTATTCAACAGCAAACTGTGATAAAGTTTGAATTTTATGTTGCCATTAAGCAATGATTATTTTCTCCAAAACTATAAACAAAATGTTCAATCTCCTTGAGTTTGTTTGACTAGTATGTCAATGTTTAAAAATTCTCTTTTAAATACTTATAGCTATTTTTAATATTTGACGTGCTTTTTGAGTTTCTTACATAAAAGCATATGGGATAGGTACGTTAACTTACACCTGTAATCCCAGGACTTTGGGCGACCTAGGTGGGAAAATTGTTTCCTTCCAGGAGTTCAAATCCAGTTTCAGCAACATAGTGAGATCCCTTCTCGAAAGAAAGAAAGAAAGAAAGAAAGAAAGAAAGAAAGAAAGAAAGAAAGAAAGAAAGAAAGAAAGAAAGAAAGAAAGAAATAGCTGGGCAAGGCACACACCTGTAGTCCCATGTGCTTAGGGGGCTGAATTGGGAGAATTACCTTAATCCAGGAGGCAGAGACTGTGGTGAGCCATAATCCTGTCACTGCACTCCAGTCTGGGCAACAGAGTGAGACTCTAAATCCAAAAAAAGTATATGAAAGGAAAAAGCTGTAGAGTTTATATTGAGCATTGAGTTATATATTGTCCAAAGTCATATTAATTCATTTGTATAAGGAAAACTAAATTTGACTTTTTTTGAAAAATAGTAATACTGTTTACTTTTTTAAAATCTCCAGGGAAAAAAACTGCGCAATAACCTTAAATAATATTTTTTGCAAGAGTCAGAAAGAATGAGAAACTAGACTTATAGTTTTCTTTCTAATTTTCTCCAAATGTTAGAGGACATCAGTCTCTCCAGAAGTGCATGGGGATGTGTACGTGTGTGTACTCTGTTGTGAAAATTGTGAGGAAATGGTGTACTACTGCACAGAGTGACCTTCCCTTCCCCAGAGCTGCTGAATCATATTACATACTACAATAGTCAGGGTTTTCTAGAGAGATAGAACCAATAGGATAGTAAGATGATAGATAGATAAATGATAGATACATAGATACATAGATGATAGATAGATATAGATGATAGTGAGAGAGACAAAAAGATGAAAGATATATATAAATAGATGGAATAGGTAGATAGGTAGATGATAGATTAGATAGATAGATAGATGGATGGATGGAGGGAGGGAGGGAGGGAGGGAGAGAGAGAGAGAGAGAGAGAGATGATAGGTAAGAGAGAGAACGAAAGATAAGGATTAATTAAGGGAATTGGTACACATAGTCATGGAAATGAGAATTCCTATGAAAGGTCACCTGCACACTGAGATGCTAATAGTTCAAGTCCAAAAACTTGACAACCAGAGAAGTTGATCGTTCTTATGGAAGGCTGAATGACTGAAAACCCAGAGGTGTACTGCTGTTATAAGACTTGGAGTCGAAAGGTTGGACAGCCTGGAGTTTTGATGTTCAAGGGAAGGGGAATGGTGTCCCAGCTACAGGGGAGAGAGACAGACAGACAGGGAGTGAGAGAGAAAAAACGAGAGAGAGATAGGGGACATGGAAGGAGGGAAAGACAGAGAGTGAGAGAGTAAGAGCGAGAGCAAGAGAGAGAGAGAGAGAGAGAGAGAGGATAGAGAGAAAGAAAATAGGTCTTTTCTCTGTCTTTTTTTTTTTCTTTTTTCTATCTAGGCCCCTAGTCAATTGGATGGTGCCTGCCCACACAGAAGGCAAATCTTCCCTACTCAGTTCACAAATTCACGTGCCAATCTCCTCTGCAAGCACTCTCACAGATGCACCAAGAAATAATGCTCTACTCATTTCCTAGGTATTCCTTAATCCAGTCAAATTGACACCTAAAATTAACCATCATACTTACCATGCCTTTAGCATTAATGTGCTTAATAGTAGATTACATTTGTAGAATGCTTGTCATATATCATGTACTGGTCTAAGCATCTTACATGTGTAATCACACATAATTAAGGAGATAATCAAATTCAGTGGAAAGCACAGTGAAGAAAAGTAACTCCAAAATGTTTGTGAGCAAAGTGTTGATGTGAAGGTGATTTTTTTACCTCTCAAAAGCCAGAATTTATCCATCACTCTCTCATGATTCTATTTTATATGTTCAGACTGTTCTTCATTTTGTTCTTCTTTGTAGATAGATACTATTTGTTTGCCTTTGTAGTTCTTCCTTCTGTTTTCATCTTTTCTTGTACATTATACACAACTCTTCTAAGCTTTCATGGAAAGCTTGTTGTATGAACCTATTGGATGATTAAAGAAAAAAGTAATTAATGAAAGAGAGACGAGTTAGACCTCTGGTTAGCCAGAGTCCCTTTCATTCTATACAGTAGCTAACCAACTACACTGAATCTTTGTTACATTCTAAACTGCTACCCCTCTTGACTTTATTAATTCCTGCTGATCAGCAAGCAGAAGTAATTTAAGCTCTTTCTTGGTTTGGAGTTGTTTAAAGACATAATGATTCAGAAGAACAGATATCATTTAGCTGAGATTTCATTTTTTTTCTGTTTTCCTAAATTATCATAACAAAGATCTTACATTGTAGTATCTTTTTCTAGTATTTTTAAAAAATCATATGTAGGTTTATATTACAAGCCATGTATGTGCACATGACACAAATTAAATATAACCCTCAGGAATAAAGAGAATATGCTAGCCAGAGACACTGCAAATCTAGCAATCCAATCATAAGAATATGGTGATATCTTTATAGGTAAAGATGTCAATCACTCTCATGTGTGCTATATCTTGTCTTGATCATTCTATATGAATAGGTTGTTCTCACAGATAACTCTTTGAGAATATACATATATTATAGTATTCCAGATAGATAGACAGATAGATAGACAGACAGATAGATAATCATGCAAAAAAGGATTTTCATTTTGGCTGGATTTTGATATATATAAAACAATTCAGGTATTGTAGACATGCATTGCAGTATGGAAGGGATATTATGGCATATATTAGACTGTGTAGATTTCTGAGAATAATCAACAAAATAATCAATGAATAATCACTGAAAACAACAAATTGAGTTTTCTCCTAGAGATAAAGTATAGGTACACTTTGAAATTCCCACAAAATGCATATATCACCTATCCAAATTACTAATCTACCTTATGTGTGCAATGAATTATATATGCATATATGTATGCATATATATAATACACATATACGATATATGTAATGTAGTAATCAAACAGTGAACAAAATTAGATAAGTACATATGGCATACAACTGAACATAGTAAAAACAGAAGGAAGAAGGTAGCAAGGATAAAGATAAGCCATTTTATAATACTTTTGTCAAAATATAGCAAAAACATAGAAATAAAATCATGGATAAATATATGCAAGTTCAGAATAAAGTGACTTTGTACAGAAGAAATCGGTCAGAGCACTGCAACTTTTAAATGAGTATGTTGTATTAGTTGAAGAATTTGCAGCAGCTGCTTTCTTCAAATCGCCTGTTGAGTGAGAATGTGCTACAAAGGAGTACATCTAACTGACAGCGTCTAGCCACAGTTCCTTGGGAATTTACCACAGTGTTCAAGTCAAAGGCATCTTCTCCCTTGGCCACTGTCAGGCAGTGACTGAGCACAGTGAAATTGCTGGGATATGGCCACATCTGCTCAACATGGAGCACCTCTAGAGACGATAATTGTGCCAAAGCTCTGCATCAGGTTGGCCAAGACATTCTCAGAGCTGTTCCTCAGTCTCAGACTCTTACTGAAACTCAATCCTCTGTCCCACATCTTTTATGCACATCAGACCTGTATCAAAGTCTTAATTTTCTCCCCACCTACCTTTGATTCTTCTCTCCTTTCCCTTTCACAGGTTTCCTTTCCGATAAACCTGTTCTCCTTCAATCTCTTTGGCATCTGCTTCTGAGAAGAAACAAACTGACAGAATTCAAAAATTCTTTCTCTTCAAAATATTTTCTCCAACAAGCTAGAATAGTATCCTAGATATTAATAATCCCCAATAATATACAGGTATATTTTGAGAAGAATTAGTCATCTTTTCCTTCTCAGTAAGAACAAATTCAGCAATTAAAGTAGCTTATAAGTTAGTAGAGTAGGACTTAGGAAAGTTTAATTGGTTGGTGATGACTAGAGAGGATGAGTGTGGATAAAGTAAGACCCAGAATACGAGTGGGGACCCCCAAAAAGCTGAAATTATTGGGTTTCTTGTTATGCACTAGTCCTCCACTAGGTTAGTGTTCTGGGAACCCACTGACATCAGTGTACCAACTAGCGTTGTTGTGAGAAGCCGCATTCACTTGTGATTTTTTTTTTTTTTTTGAGATTCTTTCAAAGCGTTTGCCCATTTAATGATAGGTGATTTGTGGGCACATCTGCCCACATATAGCTGACTGTTCAGCAACTTTTAACCAAAAATTTCATGACCCCAATGCCCCAGCCTCCCTATTTACCCAATCTTGCCCTGAGTGTATTTTTTTGGTTTCCCTGGAAGTAAAAAGTACTCAAAGGGAAATGTTTTTGCCAATGTGGAAGAAGTTGTTGGGAGCCGGTCACGGAGGCCCACTGAGCGTTAGGGATCAGGAAGGGCCGTGGACCCCGAGACCACTAGGTTGTGTTCGGGAGCCGTTGACCCCATTTTCCTCCTCCTTTTACCATGTAGTGCAAATAACCTAAAGGAACTCTGCTGACCTGAGCTGAAGGCTCTGTGACGGTGACAGGCATGGCTCACTCTAGAAACTCATTGTTCCTGTTTCCCATAAACTGCGGTTTCGGCTTAGGTATTAGATATAATTCAAATTCAGGTCACATTTGGGAGCCTTTTATACGATACAAGCTTCTTTATAAGATTTAAAAGTATATTTGTAGAATTAGTATATACTTATGGAGAGCTGTTTTCAGCTTTTCAATGGTATAGATAATTATCAAGAGTTATCAGAAATGGCCCAGCACAAACCTTGGGCTGGGCCACATTCCTGAGGGCCCAGTGCATAGTTTGGACTGGGCTGCATTCTTTTAGGCCGGCTTTAGCTACAGTTAGTGTAGGGTTTTTTCTACCTATTATAGAAATTGAATTTATTTTATTCATAGAAAGTATTGTAGAATAGGTCATGCTACGTCAGGGAATCATGTTAGTTCAAGCATGATCAATCATGATATTTTGAGGTTAATAAGAATACAGTTAACTTTAGAAATTTCATTGTCTCCATTTTCTACTATTGTGGTTTTGGCCTTAGTACATTTACAGTTTATATTTGGGTTTTATTTTTAGAAGCCTTGTTGCTGATGATCAGCTTTATATATCAGCATTAGGAATTAGAAACTTTCATAGAAATTAGGACAGATATATAGGACTCTAGAATAGCCATTTTGTTAAGAGATTGTAATCAGTTGTTCCAAAAAGTGACCCACCGTGAACCTTGGACTGGGCCACATCCTATAGAGCCCAGCATGATCTTTGGACTGGGCCACATTCTTTAGGAATTGGCTTAAGCTATAATTAAGAGCTTCCGTAGCATTGTGTAAGTAGTATTAGCATAGAATAGAAAGGTAATAAAGTTTAAGTTAGTCATCATGGGTGTTGTGTGCGCATGAGCTTTAGAAGTTATTGATTATCAGAACATCATGATGCTAGTAGGGATTGTTGCACTGCTTTTGAAGAACATTAACTGGCAAAGGGAACAATAAGACAATCTTGGGGTTTGTCCTTCCTCATACCTGAGAAAACATCTGGTGGGTGGGGGATGCCCCTCCTGCACCTGGCTTTGTGTTCACGTGAAAGACTTGTGAAACTGTCTGTGTAAAATTTGGGGGTAAATACCTGCTGTAACTTTCAATAAACGGTTTCTGCTCATTTCACTGAACAGTTATCCACTTTCTTTCTTTCTCTTTCTTCCTCTTTATATCTATCTCTCCATCCTTCTTTCTTTTAATATCTATCCCTACTACAGAATCGGCTTCTGCACTAGACAGAGTCCAGTCTCTTTCTTTCTTCCCCCTTCTCTTTATTTCTCCAGAATAATCGCCAAAAGTGCCACACCTTCCAAGGAACCTCCTAATCTCCCCAAAACTTGCAGGGGCTAGCCCCCCACAAGAAGTGAAACCAAAAACGGCAGAAGCACTAAACGGCATCAAAACTGACAAGTTCAAACACTGTGTAGAGCATTGAAAAAAGATCAATAGATGTATTGCAGCAAATGGCAAGTCCTTTGAAGGTGACTGAAGTTTAAATATGTAAGAATAAACACAACTTTTTAATAAATAAATTCCAGTTTTTGGGGGGTCCCCCCTTATATATGTGTCATAACAGTGCAACAAACAAAGTTAACTCCTTGGGAAGTAGTCCACATAATGAGATAGGGAACATTTCATAGGTGCAACTCTGTCACACAGAATTAAGGAGATTGCAACAGAGAAGTTCTAAAAATTACTTTTTAGAAACGGGAAATGGTTTAGAGCAAGAAATAAATACTGATAGTGCTATGATACCAATGTTTGTGTCTTTTCTCCACCAAAAATTCATGTGTTAAAATCCGAACCCCTAAGGTGATGGCATTAGAAGGTGGGGTTTTGGGGAGATGACATTGTGAAGGCGGATCCCTCATGATCCCTCAAGATCCCAGAGAGCTGTCTTGCCTCTTTCGCTGTGTATAGGCACTATCTCTGACCCAGAAAGTGGTTTTCCACAAGACAACAAACTGCTAGTGCATTGGCCATTTGACTTCTCACCCTCCAGAATTGTGAGAAATACATTTCTTACTTTTGTAAGCCACCCAGATTGTGGTATTTTGTTATAACAGCCCAAATAGACTAAGATAGATAGCAGTGTTCTGTTGTTGAAATATTTTAAAGGCCATGGTAAAACGTACAAGTTTGATCTCAACTATCATAGATGGAAATTGGAATGCCGACAGTATTTTAGAATGTTTGAAGAATTTCAACTGTATTGAACAAAAAGATGTATAGAGAATTTTGAGACTGGAATTCTAGCACGCAGATCAGTAACTATTTTTCTTGAAATATTTAGTATTTTTTATTAATATTAATCTCTTCTCTCTAAAGTAGTTTGCCAAAAGAAAATCCATTTGATTATTCATGTCTGTATGTATGTATGTGTAGTAAATATATCTATGTAAAATCAGAAATATTTTCAATATTTAAGTAATACTTCATATCAATTGATAATCTTGAAAGTTTCTTGAAAAATACATGGCATCATATACTCTTTTGATAAATTCTAACTTCAAGGAAAAATG
Organism: Carlito syrichta; assembly: GCF_000164805.1. Classification (NCBI taxonomy): domain Eukaryota; kingdom Metazoa; phylum Chordata; class Mammalia; order Primates; family Tarsiidae; genus Carlito; species Carlito syrichta. The sequence goes on along the minus strand of NW_007258913.1, from coordinate 105,156 downwards.
TTATTTGAATTTTATCTGTAGAATGTTTTCTATTTTAAAATATGCTACTAATCATGAATTAAAATTATATTAATTCAACCACTTTTAAGTTTTACAAGAAAAAGAGTTGTTTATTTCTCAAGATGAAAAATTATACACCAATTTCAAATAGCTATGACAAAGTCATGACAGGAACACCATTTTCAGATGACAGTAAACAAGTGGTCTCAGAAAATTATCAACTAAATTTACAGAATAATCATCTTAATAATTTTTACTTTTTCTTGACAGTCACAAATAGAATTACACTGACAGCCTTTAAAGCATCAAATTTAAAAATGTCTACTTTCTTGGGTTACATGAGATATCGAGGATGACTTTGCCTTGCTATTAAAAGATGATAGATGTTACAATAATTACAAATGTCAAGATGGTGAAGATAGTGTTTGAGGGAAAAATTATTGCATCTTTGTTTATGATGAACATGGTTATTTGCTGGTGTGCATAGTAATAATTATCTGTGAGAACCTTCTAGTATGGAGGCCATCAAGCATTATTGTAACTTTTTAATAGATTCTGTGTTTCAAGGAAGTTCCCAGCGGCTTCTCTTCTTGGCTATGTAGCTTAAGCAACTCAAAAGCAGAGAAGAAAAGAATGTACGGTAATAATGAAGTTGATGCCAACTCAAATATTGAGGGAAAATGTATTTAAATGTATCAAAGGATGCCAGGAAAATTTAGTCTTTACAATAAATATGATGCTAATATTTATAAATATGTCATATTAGAGTGTACATTAATATCTACAGAAGGGGAACAACTTTATTTAAAGTGCATGAATTATACTTTTATGTATATCTTATAGCAGTAGATAATTATTGTTTAACATGCATACGAATAGCTTTTATAGTGAGATTAGATCTGTTGCAAAGTGTGAAATATAAAAATCAAACCTGAACATGATAATGAATTTAATAAATTTTAATCCAAGAAATTACACTCTAGTTAAAGAGCATTTTAATAAATGTCCCTCTTTTGACATTGGCATTGGTGTAACTCCATTTTGCATAGCTATCCAAAAGCATTCAGTATTATGCAAGAATAACAAAGAAAAAGAAGCTTGACAAAGTAAAAATGCATATACTAAAAAACATGAAAAAATCAAAATTAATCAGAAAAGATATGTTTTCTTTTATTTAATATTAGCCCTTAAATTACATTGACTTGATAGGATTAAAACAGTGTACAATTCTTTTAATAGAAATAATATAGAGAATTCATCTGTTACATTAAATTTTTCTTTTACAGAAACTTCCTGAAAATCTAAGCCTGAACAAAATAAAACAAAATTTTATATTCCTTACTCACACATGCATTCTACCATCGCCCTACTTTGGTTTTTGTTTTGTTTTGTTTTACAATTAGTGAGGTTGTTTGGTTTTTTTTCACCTTTAAATTTTTTATTTTAGAATTGTGGGGTACAATTCAGGGTTAGGTATACAGATATTCATTGTGCAGTTACCCTTGTTGATGAGGTGTGCCCCCCCTTCCCAGGCAGTTTCCCACTACCACCAATCACACCTCTTTGCTGCCCCACACCCCTGCAGTTTCCCGCAACTGTCAGTGCTTTTCTTATAGTATTACCATACTTGTTCAAGGTCCACTTATGAGTGAGAACATGTGATGCTTAGTTCTTTGTTTCTGTGAAAGATCACTCAGTATTATAGACTCTAAGTTCATCCAGGTTGCTGCAAAGTTCATGATTTTATTCTTCTTTATACATTGCCCTACTTTGAATGCCAATTTCATTTAGTCCTCAGCTCAAGAACTTGCGATAAAAATTAGTCACCCCAGTGCCAAATTCAAGTCTTCTTTTGTGTTTTCCTATGTTTTGTGAGTATCAATCTTAATTTTATTTGGCATATTTTGAAACAACGAGGCAATTGCTACTATTATTTTCCAGTTACTTCTTATTTTTCCAGAGTTTTAAATGGAAGTAGTGACAAATTGCATCTAAATTTCTATATGCTTTTTAATTTTTATTTTAATATACTTCATATTATAGAGCAGCTTTAGGTTCACAGCAAAATTGAATAAAAGATACAGAGATACTCTATATACCCCTGCTGTCACACATATAGAGATATCAGCATCCCCTACCAGAGTTGTACACTTATTACAACTAATAAACCTACATTGACATATCAGAATCACTCAAGATTTATAGTTCACACTGGGATTCACTCTAAGTATATACATTCTATAGGTTTTGACAAATGTATAATGACATGTATCCACCATCATAGTATCATACAGAGTAGGTTCACTGCCCTACAAATCCTCTGTGTTCTACCTATTTATCCTCCCCTCCCCTTAATTTTTGATAACTGGTCTTTTTACTGTCTCCATAGTTTTGCTTTTTCTAGAATGTCATATAGTTGGAATCATATAATTTGTAGCCTTTTCATATCTGCTTCTCTCACTCACTTAGCAATATGAATTTGTTTCCTTCATGTTTTTTCATGGATTGACAGTGCATTTTCAGCATTGAATCATACTTCACTGTTTGTATGATAAACAGTTTATTCATTTGCTTACAGAAGGACATCTTGGTTGCTTCTATGATTTGGCATTTATTTAAAAAGTTGCTGTAAACATCTGTGTACAGATTTTTATATGTATGTAAGTCTCCAAATCTTGTGAGTAAATATCAAGGAGCATGATTGCTGAATTTTATGATAAGAGTATATTTAACTATGTAAGAAATGTCTTACATTTTGTCTTGCAAAATGGCTGTAGTAAGTCTTGAAGTTGGGCAGTGTCAATCGTCCAATTTCGTTTTTCGTTTGCTTTATTCTGGGCTTTTTTTTTCCTTTCTTTTTTTGTAGTTTAATTTTATTGTTTACAGTCAGGGACATGCTCTGTTACCCAGGCTGCAGTGCAGAGGCACAAACATAACTCACTGCAGCTTTGAACTTCTGGTCTCAAAGTTATCCTCCTGCCTCAGCTTCCCAAGTAGTTGTTAGGTCTAGGACTACAGGTATGTGCTACTATGCCTAGCTAACTTGCAAGTTTTTGTTTTTGTTTTTTGTAGAAATAAAGGCTCACTGTGTTGCCCAGGCTGGTCTTGAACTCCTGGCCTCAAGTGATTCTCCCTCCTGAGCCTCCCACTGTATTGGGATTATGGTTGTAAGCCACCACACCTGGCCCCACTTTATCTTTTGAATCAATATTGTGTTAACTATTCTCGGTCTTTTGCTTTTCCACATCAACCTTAGAATCAGTTTGCTGATATCTACAAATTAACTAGTTGGGATTTTGACGGGATTGCACTGTCAAAATCAGGTGTTTAAGAGCCTCTAAAATTTGTTTACACCTTGTCTTACTAACACCTCTCCCCTACCACTCACCAGTGTTGCTGATGTATCCTTTTGCAACTGAGATCATTCAATACTAGTTTAAGAATAGCTTATAGTAGTAGATTAACGCATACTCAAATCCTATTGCCGCCTCAGACAATTAATTCAGTACCAAGTCACAACATAGAATGTTTTCCATGGTGAACATTTTCATTTTGTTTACGATATTTACTTACTACAATTTAAATTTATGAATGTACAGAAGAGAAATATTCAATATATGATAAAACATAAGAAAGCAAAGAGAATACTATTAAAGTCACCCATATTCCAATACTCAGAAACATTTCTCATTACTCTGTTGGAGTATATTCAATATTTTTATCTGTTACTTGTGGCTGAATGTTTTCTAATTTAAAGGAGTTTCTGTGACAAATAAATTGGAATGAGTTGGGATAATTATAGCAACTGTACTTTCTGCATTAAAAAAAAATTCAGTGTAGCTCTGACATCAGGATGAAAACTCTAATATTTTCATTCTTGTGTCAAAACTCCCTCCTATCTTTTTTTTTTTCGTTTATTTGGTTTTTGCTTGATTGGGTTTTTATTTTAAATTAGCATCTTTTAGAAACACATAATAATTTAATAACTAATACTTCAAAAAATCAAAAGTTGTTATTACTAATATTCAAGGCACAGCAGGCAGTTCTGGGACTTACAAAAAAACCAAATATGTAGAAACTGAGTTCAAAGATGAAAGCAATCAACTTGTATGTAATGCTGTTTATCCTGGCAAAAGAAAAGTAGACTATACAGAAAATATTTAGATTGTATATTTTATATTTTCAGAATTTAATAAAAGATGGAACAGTCTCTGCAATTTTCCATTGTAAGAATTAAAGTAGATTCTGAGATGTGATTGTGGTTACACTTTAAATGAGGATGAACTCCAATGATTTTTTTTCCTTGTATGTCATTCTTAAATTTTTAAGAAAAAGCAATGTTATCTAATTTCTTTGTGTCTTATACAATTTAATCTCTATAAAAATAAAGTTTAGTACATACATTTAAAAAATGAATTGTTAAGTTTTAACAATGACCCACTTTTCCATTATTCAATTTAACCAAGTAAATGACTACTCATAATTTTAGTATTAACTTAAAAACTTTTGCCGCAGACTGAATATATAATGCAAAATTATATAACGTCTTTGGCCATATTTAGTACTTAGAAAGAACCTAGTTATTTACTTCCTATTATTTCTTTACATTATTCATATATGTAATATGCAATCAGAATAAATTCTGCAAAAGTGTTATAATATATCCACTTTATTAAATACTTAGTATAATTTTTCTAAAGCAGAAATTGATATGTTTTCTTTTTAATGTTTTTCTAATTTCAATAACAATTAATGTTCATTGAAGTAAATTAGGAGACTTAAGAAAACAATAAGAAAAGACAGGCTATTTTTTCACAGTCTCTCTCTCTCCAATAGATATGTGTGAATGTGCATATATATCTGCCGATATAAGCTGGAAATTGTAAACACAGCTTTAAGTTTCTTAGGAATTTAAATTGTTAAATTTGTATCATATATTTTCCCTCTCAAGAATAAATTTATCCTCTTTTATATTCACATTCAGGTTTTTTGAGATTTTTATATTTTGTATTGTTATGCTATGTGAGAAAATTCAATTAAGTTGCTAAATTTTCAGCAGTGAAAAGTAGTCCTATAAAAAGAATGAAGTTGTACTGAATGAAAAAGTATTTCACATTACATCTCATTTGGTTTTTTGTTTGTTTGTTTGTTTTGCATAGTGTGTGTATATATTCTATGTGTTTTATCTGATACTTGAGAGCATCCTTGTAACCACCCACTGCAATTAAGATACAGAAGTACTACACTACAAAGATATTCCTTGTGCTACCACTGTACACTCACACTCACTCCCCTCTTCCCAACTATCCTTAATTCCTGACAATCACTAATTTGTTCCCGATTTTTTTGATCTTGTCATTTCAAGAATATTATGTGAATGACATCATACAGTAGGAGACATTTTGAGGCTGATTTTTTGTTTCCACTCAATCTAATGCCCTTGATATCTATCCAAGTTGTGTGTATCAATAATTCATTTCTGACTGGCCACGGAGGTTCATGCCTGTAATCTCAGCATTTTGGAAGGCCAAGGTGGGAGGATTACTTGCTCTCAGGAGTTGGAGATCAGCCTAGGCAACATAGCAAGATCTCATCTTTACACAAAACAATGAAAAAATTACCTAGGTTGTGTGGTGAGTGCCTAGCTAATCAGCTGTCCCAGTTAATCAGGAGTCTGTGATCATACACTCCAGTCTGGGAATGAGAGTGAGACTCCAACTAAAAAAAAAAATCCTATTCATTTTATTTGCTGAGTAATATTCCATGCTATAAATATAACACATTTTATTTAACCATTTACATATCGGGGGACATTTTAATTATTCTTTAGTTTTTGCCTATTGCAAATAAAGGAGCTATGAGGAATCATGTACAGATTTTTGTGTGGTCATAGGTTTTACTTTCTTTTGGATAAATATTTATAAGTGCACCTGTAATTATAGTGTGCATGTTATATATATATATACATATATATATGTATATATATATATGAAATTTTTAAAGAAATTGCTATACTATTTTGTGAAATATTTGTACAGTTTTGCATTATTTTTCCATTGTAAAAGAGATCCTCTTTCTCTACTTAACCAGCAATTGATATTATCACTTTTGTTTAGCTGTTCTGATAGCTGTACAGTGTGATCACTTGTGTTAGTTTGTGTGTTTTTAAACTTTCAACCTATATGTATCGTGTATGAAACGAGTTTCTCGTAGACAACATATATTTGGGTAATTGTTTTTGTTCATTGTGTAAATTTCTGCCTTTTACTTTGCATTTTTAGACCAATTGCATGTGATATAATTATATAATTTTATGATTTGTGTGCTATTTTATTTTGTTTGTTCCAATTTTATTTATCCATTTTCTTTTCTTTGTATTCCTGTTAGTTGCTTAGACATATTTTAAATCTCTAGTTTGATTAACTATAGTGTTTTTGAGTTTATCTCTTTATGTAGTTTTTTTTCTATTGGTTGTTCTACCTGTTACATTATATGTACATAACTTAGTAAAGTCTACACATGTTGACATTCTACTAGTTCAAGGGAAGCATAGAAATCTTACTTCTCTTTCTTTATCCTCTCTCACTCATAATACAACTTTCTTAAATATTTTCTCTTTATAAATTGGTAAACCAGAGTGTACAGTGTTACAATCTTTCCCTCAACCACAAACATAATTTAGAAAACTCAAGATGAGAAAGAAAAGCCATTGTATTTATCCATATTTTTATTCTAATTGTATTTTTTTTCTTTTCTGATGTTTCAGAATTCCCTCTTTATCATTTCATTTCTGTTTAAAGACTTCCTTTAGCCATTTACTTAGCTTATGGTGACACATTATCTTAATTGTTCTTTATTTAAGGATGTCATATCTTTCTTCATTCATGAAAAACTATGTTTTCTGAAAATGGGATTTGGTGTTGACAGCTCTTCTTCTTCAGCCATTTCTTTCTGATCTCTTTCTAGTGAGAAATTCTCATGGAGTGAAGCTGCTGAAAGCCAAAGAACCCCAAGTATCAATAGTCACCGCCAGAAGCAAGGAAGAGCCAGGGAAAGATTCTACCCAGAATCTCTGAGGAAGCATGGACCTGTTAATACCTTAATGTATCATTACTCATTACTACTACATTATGGTGAAAATAAGATATATACTCTTGACCTTTGCTAGCACCTTGGCGGTGTGGGAAGAAATTGTTTCAATTAGGTGGCTGTAAAGTCCTGACCGATACTACCTTCCTGTATATATTATTACAGTCTTCCGCATAGCCTCTACTAAGTGGGAGGAGATGCCTTTGCCACTGCCCAGCTGTGGTGAGAGGCCTGTTGGAGCACCTCATCACAGCTTGGTAAGAATAGAAGTCTTGCCTTCCTACTTAGTCTTTTCTGGCAGGGGTAAAAGTAGGGCCACCGTTTTTGTGTGTGTAACATCCTTATTGTCTAAAAGTTTTCCATCTTCCTAGATTGCTCCTTTGCTGGTCTTTTGGATGAAGAGAGAAGGCTGCTTTTGGAGTTGTCTTTTTGTTTTGTCTGAGCCTGTTGGTGTTGGCTTCTCTAATATATGTGGCAAAAGGAAAGACAAAGTTTCTAGCCAAGCTATCTTCTTTTCTCTACATATTAGAAATTTCTTATGTTTCTTTTATATAAGATCCAAGGTTTTTAATGGTGCAATAATATGTAAAAATATGAATAATATGAAAAAGTACATTTATTCTGCTTTCTCAGAACTAGAAAGTCTCAGCTCTAGTGTGGTGGCTCATGCCTGTAATTCCAACATGAAGGGAGGCTGAGGCAGAAGAATTGCATGAGGCCAGGAGTTTGAGAAGGAGACATCTCTCATTAAGTTTTACAGTCAGATTTATAGCAATAATCTTGTTATATATTTATTATAATACAATATAGCTGATATTAGTTACTCTTAAGATAAGACAGCATTTTGTAATATCGTTTTACTCATTCTGTTAATGTTATATTATTTATGACATTTTCAAAGTAAATTTTTAAAAGTCCTTTATTTTATCGTCCTCTTCATTATCACTCTCTACACTGATCTAAATTCGTTTCTCTTTATACTTATTATTTTCACTTTCATTCTATTTCTGTATTTTTCTCTTAACTTTACCCTCTAGAATCACTTCTCAAATTTGTTTTCTGTAGCACTGCTTCAGTTTTCTAAAATGTCTATCAAGTATATCAATTGTGGACTTTACTTCTGGCATTTTATGTTAAATTTATCTGTAATTAGTCCTTATTTTATCAACTACTTTTACATATTTCATTGTTGCTCTTCTGTTTTTATGAAAGTTCTATTTTTTTTTAACATTCCATTAAGAATTTCATTGATAAGGCACCCCTTCGCCCCCCACCCCCCGACTGTGGGAGCTTTTCTGTTCTCTCAATAATTTCTGCTTTCAAAAAAAATTTTTTTCATTGATAGTCCTAACATTTTCCTCTAGATACTGCTTCACTAGCTCATTTGAAGAAGTATATTTTGTTAAGTACAGGATGATTTAAAAATCTTTTTTACTATAAATTGCAACTCTTATGTTGACTTTTCCCTCTTACATAGGGCAAGATGAGCCAAATACAGTCCTTGGCAACAAGCACCTTTATGGGCTTTCTTCAGCTTATTTTCCACTTTGTATTAAAATCTTTAAGTAATCCTCCTCCATTTGCAACTGGAATTCAGTTTGGCAATTCTTGAATATTGTGGTTCTTCTTTAAAGAGAAGATGTTTTGTTTTCTTTCACCCTATTTACTCAGTCTTCCACAACAAAATACCACAAACTGGGTTGTTTAAAGAACAGAAATGTAGTTTTTCATAGTTGTGAAAACTAGAATTCCATCATGATGCCATAAAAACTAGTTTCTTGTGAGGCTTCTTTTTCTTAGTTTAGATGACTGACTTCTAATTGTATCCTCATATGCATGCACAGAGAGAGAGCTCCAGTGTTTCTTCCTCTTTTTAAAAAGACACCAGTCCTATGGAATCGTTACCCCCACACTTAGGACTTTGCTTAATTTTACCTCTCTAAAGGTTCAGTCTCTAAATACAGTCACATTAGCGATTAGGGGTTCAACATATAAATTATAGGGATACACAGTTCTGTCCATAACACCATCCTACCTGGTTTGCTGATAGTCTAATTTTATAAATCAAATAAAGGCAATCATTTTTGTCATACATTGCTCCGGGGTTCTTCTCTCTATCCTAACACTTGGTGCTTTTTGTTGAGATTATATATTCCATGAAGAAAAGAACCACTTCTATCCACCCCAAATCCCAGTTAACAAACATGCATACACAACTTCCATCTTAATCATTTGTTAGTAGTTTTGCAAAGATGGTGGTCGGGGAACAAAAAAGATTAGTACTTTTGTTACTGGGCTAGCAGGTTTTGGCTTGTGGTCCTTGGCTCTTGTATCTCATCACAAAGAATTGAAAACATCACATGAAAATTGTAGGTGGAAGTGATAGTTTTATTGAAAACAAGGGTACACTCTGTTCAGCAAGAAAAACGGAGCAGACGGTTCAGGAACAGACAAGCCTCGAACTGTGGGCTTTTGTGTTATAGGGTTCTCTGCTTCCTTTTTCCTGGTTCTCCTGGCAATATGCATTTTTTCATAATTTGATGGACAGGTCTTGGGCTTTATAACATTTTAGGACTGAGCCTGTGGATTTCCCAGGAGTACCTAAGTGAAACTCATGGGGAAGTTTAAACCACACTGCTAATAAATGCTAATGATATGGTAATAACCCAAAGACCCTATGAGACTTCCAGTGTGCATGTTTGCAGGTCTGGAAAGTCCCTGGTTAGTAAAGTTCCACATTAGGCAGGATGCTGCAATTGCAAGATGAAGGGACTTTTTATCTAAAGTGAGGAACTTGGAGTGGGGATTCAGCAGAAACTAAGCGGTCTGAGGTGTGACAAGGCAAGGTACACTCAGGGACAGATCCCTTCTGCTCATGTCTAACTGTAACACTTTCCACAACTTAATAAACAGGTTTCCATCTTTCATGATATGTTGATTTTTCTGTTATTTTCTCTTGCATGAGCAAATTGTGGGTGTCCTGAAGGAAAAATTACATTAGTTTCCTTCAACTGAACAATTTCCTAAGTAATTATTGGAGTTTTCTCTCCCAAGCTGTCCTCTTGGAGAAATTTCTCTTTCTTAGGTTTATGTTGTGGTATTGATTTGCATCTTGAAATTTGAAAGAGATGGTGCTAAGTGTTCTTACACATATGTCGTTCAAAAGAAAAGATTGAAAATAATAGAAAAAGAAGGATTGTAACTGCATACTATTTAAACCACAAAATTTTAGAATTTCAACTGACCACCAACATAATCACAATTCACATAAATCCTTATCATAGAATTTTTACTCTAGAATTATAGTAGACAAAAAATAACACTTTATGATTGTCCCTGAGTTTAAAAATCTAATTTTAGAAACAAGATACACAGGTAGGAAGCAATTAAAAAGTAGCAAGCATTCAGGGAATAGTGGTATGTTGCTACATGAGGGCTGAGAAAACACATCAGAACTCCTTCAAACTTCATCTACGTATTCTTTGGCAGAAGATGTGCCTTAAGCTATTTGGTTTTTCTCTGCACAATTTTTTTTTTCTGCCAGGTAATAGCAGTTTAATTGAATTGGTAAAAAAAAAAAAACTCTGCTATCCTGCAAAGGTTTTCAGCAATTCTCTTTGTCTACCAGAGACCAAAGAAAAAACTGCACAATGAGGAAGCAGCCTATCTTGTAAAATGACAGGAAACAGCTGAGCATTTACTTTTAGCTGTACTTATTATTATTGTAAATTTTGTAGTCCTTCAGCCAAGTGAAGAAGGAAGTAGAATTTTTAGACCACTTCAAGCACTTATGCCCAGTGACCAATCAGCCCATCCTTATTATGAACATAAAAATAATGTCTATTATATCATTTAAAACTGTTTTAAAAAAATACATTTTACATGATCTCACTGGGAAAAAATGACAAGTATGTGAGGGGATGGTTCAGTGAATTAGCTTGATATAATTAATCAACAATGTATACATTTAGCAAAACACCACATTGTATCCCATAAATATATATAATTATTGTCCATTAAAAAAAGTAAATAAATAAACTAAAAGAATGATTCCTTATATTCAAGACAAAATAGCTCCAAGTTCCCTTGAAAAATCAAAATAAGGAATAAAAACAAAATCTCATGTTTTTGTAAGTTTCTTATCACAGAAAAATTACTTAACTTTATATCTATTAACTCAATAAATAAAGGTCATGTTGTTAAGTGTATAAATGTCAGTGTGTAAGTTTTTGAGAATACACAATTTGACAATCTTCTTATATGTTAACACTGTAGAGATGTAGGTTGCTTAAGTATTTTTCAAGTATGGAACTTGTCTGCAAATATATACATAGATATATATATATATATTTTAGAGCTAGAGTCTCTCTCTGTCTTTCAGGTTGGAGTGCAGTGGAATGCTCACAGTCACCACAGTCTCAGCCTGCTGGGTTTTGGCGATCCTTCCACCTCACCCGTCCAAGTAGCTGGAATTACAGGCATGAGCCACCATGCCCAGCGAATTTTTGTTTTTTTCTTAATTGTAGAAATGAGTTCTCACCGTGTTTCTCAGGCTCGTCTCAAACCCCTGTTCTCAAGTAATCCTTTCACCTCAGCCTCCCAAAGTGCTGGGATTACAGACTTGAGCCACCACACCCGACTTTTTTTAAGTTTTAAAACAAAGTTTATTAGTGAGAATAAGAGGGAAAAAGAAAAAGTTTATTAGCAAGAAGAGAGGGAAAGAGCTGCAAATTTAACAGAACAAAAGAGATTTACAAATATATCTGCTTGCCATAGTTGACTTTTAATATAAAATTTTATTCTAATATCCTCAAATTAATAACTGTAGTATAATACATGATAGTCTAAATAAAGTATCACAAACATTAAACAAAAACTTTTCAAAATTGGTATTGAATTGAAGTGTTCATTGTTTGATAAATACAAGCATATTTGTTTAGACAAATATAAATGATATAATAGCTAATAGTAATCAAAAACATAGGTTAATATTTTAAAATGGCAAAGACCACTATAAGAGAGTCAACTCTTTAGAGATGAGGAAATATTTTGTTCCAAAATTAGAACAACCACTACCCTTTAGAGTTCAAAATAATGTTCAAAGGGATTTGCCTACTTAAATAAAAAAAAAATAAGTTAAACATCAAGCACCAGCGCCTTTCAATGTTACTGATCTGTGAGCTCTCTTGGCATTCAGAACCCATGATAGAAAATTCATTTCATGCTTGTCTACTGTGATAAAATTCATAGCTGAATTGTTTTAAAATGTTAAAAAGAGGAAATGATTATTGGAATGTCCCAAAATATGGGCCACATTGGAATAAAAGTAAGCCTCCAAGCAACTCTAATAATGGCCTACCTTCATCTGTGTAGCTGGCTAGAATGTTGTTAAGCCTGGATATAACACAGTTTGCCAATTGGAATTACTAACAAATTAGATATGAAACATAAAAATTAAATGATTAATAACATATTTACAAATATGCATATGCAAAAGTACATTTGCAAAACTAACCATTAAATGTCAGACCTCACTGATCCTAATTCTCCCTTCCATGCTCCTCAGTGACTAGTAATAGAATTCCTCTCCAGGATTCATTTTCTGTTCATGTATAAATTTAAAAGTGAAAGAGTTCCAGGTTAGTCACTGTATTTGTTCTGTCAGTAACTCTTAAGGACTGTTGTTTTATATCCTGGGGCTCCCGGAGGTTTAAAAAAAAAAAAAAGAGTTTGAGAGTTATAGTATATGAAATTGATTTCCATACTAACACTTTTTTCTGATTTTTTTCTTTGTAAGTCTCTAATCACTTTTTTAAACTTTCTAGCTTGAGCTCTTCTTCCACTAACCCTTTATTAATGAATATTTCTCTTTGCTTTATTCCTGAGTATTTATTCTTTTTGTTTTATGCTCATATCTTCATCTGAGAGCTATGCACTGATAACTCCATCTTTTCCACCAAAGACCTATTCTCCTCCTCCTCCTCTCCTCCTCTTCCTCCTTCTTCTTCTTTCTTGGTCTAGAACACAGGATTCACTCTAGGTAGGAAGATTTAATAAGAACTATTAGAAGGACTTGTAGAGGAAGGGTCAAGGAAACCTGCATTTGGCTTTCTGAAGATTGGAAGGCTACAGAAATCCAAAGAGGCAACCACAGGTAATCGTAGCCACTTACAGCACCAAAGTAAGTGATTTGAAGGAGAAAGTCTGAAAGCTGAGGCAAATGTCATGAGTGCTTTTTTCACATAGCACTGCCAGCCATTACTGGAGTGGAATTATGGCTTCTTTTCTATTTTTCTTCCTAACTTCCATATTGTGAACTGACTACTGGCATTCTCAACCTTGACTCAAAAAGTTAAGCCAATTTTTTTCCAACCTTGAAACCTACTGCCTACATTTTTCTCTGCATTCTTAATTATAAGTGGTAAAAACATCATCCTCACTGTCACTTAGGCTAAAATAATTAGATGTTTAAATTTTTAAAAGCACAAAATTCTCCCTCTTGACTAACCCCAAGATGGTAATGAACACTGGTTTGTATACCCCATCTAAATTATAAAGAAATCTTTTTCATTGTAAAGCTCTTTCACTTCTCTAGTTAGGAAGATGCCAAAGTGTGTGTGTGTGTGTGTGTGTGTGTGTGTGTGTGTGTGTGTGTGTGTGTGTGGCTATTGTGAATGGGACTGTACTTTTTATTTGGTTCTTTGCCTGTTTGCTGTGGTGTATAAAAATGTGATTGTCTTTTGCATATTGGTTTTATACCCTGAGACTTTGTCAAAACCCTTTATCAGTGCAAGGGAGTGTTTGACAGATTCCCTTGGGTTTTCCAGGTAGAAGATCCAATTGTCTACAAAGAGGGATAGCTTAACTTCCTTTTTTCCTTTTTGAATACCCCTGATATCCTTCTCTTGATTGCTCTAGCCAGGACTTCCAATTCTCTGTTGAACAGGAGGAGTGAGAGTGGGCAGCCTTGTTTTGTTTTGGTTTTCAGGGGAAATGCTTCCAATTACTGTCCATTTAGTAATATGTTGGCTATGGGTTTATGTTAGATAGTTTTACTATTTTCAAGTATGTTCCCTCTATACCTAAGTGTCCAAGGGTTTTTATTAAAAATGGATACTGGATTTTGTCAAAAGCCTTTTCTACATCTAGTGATATAATCATGTGATTCTTGTTTTTATATCTGTTGATGAATTTAATTACATTTATGGTCTTGCAGATGCTAAACCAGCCCTGCATCCCATGGATGAAGCCTACTTGGCCATGGTGGATACATTTTTAGATATGCTGTTGGATGTGATTTGTTAGACTCTTGTTGAGAATTTATGCATCTATGTTCATCAGGGATATTGTCTTTCTTTGTTGGGTCTTTGCTCAGTTTGGGTATTAGTGTGAACAAAAAGCAACAGATGCTGATGATGATGGAGAGAAAAGGGAATGCTTCTACACTGTTGGTGGGAGTGCAAACTAACTCCACCTATATGGAAAACAGTGTGGCTATTTCTAAAAGAGCTAGAAATTGACCTTTCATATGAACCAGCAATTCCCTTTCTGGGACTATACCTGGAAGAACTCAAATCATTCTTAAAAAAAAGATACTTGCACACACGTTTATTGCAGCACTATTCACAATTGCAAAAAGGAGAACCAACCGTGCTTCCCATTGAAACTGAACTGGATTAAAAAAAATGTGGTATGTATATATGATGGAATATTATGCAGCCATAAAGAAGCACAAAATTATGAACTTCAGAGTAACTTGGATGGATTTGGAGTCTATCATATTCAGTAATCTATCACAGAAACAAAGAACCATGTACCACACTCATAAGTGGACCCTGAGCACTTATCATAATACCACAAAAATGGGATTGGCAGTTGCAGGAGATTGCCAGAGGAGGGGAGATCACATAACATCAATAAGGATGCCTGATTCTAATCCAGGCGAAGTGAACGCCAATGGGAGGCCCAAAACTTTACCTGTACCTAAACCACTTGTGTACCCAATCCTGACTTGTACCCACAACTTTAAAATAAAACAAAAAAAAATTAATTATATGGAAATATTCAACTTTTTTCATCACCATTGTCAGTGATTGAGTTGATGATTTCATTATTTGCACTGAAATTTTTTAAATGGCACTACAGCAGTTTTCCCCAGTGCTAAGTTTTGCTCTCCTTAACTTCATTCTTTAAATTTGAATCCCAATGGACTTTTTAAAGAAAAAAAATTGATTAATTCCTCTGTTTGAAGTTACTTCTGGAAGGAAGTACAAATATATTAAGACAGTACTTAATATCTCACATGACCTGATTCAAACCTTTCTTTCAAGCATCATCACCCATTGATCCTCCCTATCCCCCTCTTTTCTTGTGTCATATTTATACTATTTGCCTTATTCATATAAACTATTCATTCTCCTTTGGTTCTTTCCTGAACACTCTTTGCTATAGACCAAAATATGGTCATTTCAACTGATTGCTATCATGGGCATAGTATATAATATTAAAAGTGTACATTTTCATAGCTGCATTATTAAGACCAAGAGTATCTTGAGGATGGAAATGATGCTTGTTTAACTCTGAATACATAGTTCTTATAATAGATCCTGGCATAGTGTAGATTCTTAATACATGTTCATTCAATCAGTTAATTAAGAAAAATATACTGTCCTATTCAGTGATTTATGCACTTGAGAAAAAGTCATTCAGGTCGAGAATTTGCTATTGTTACTATATGGAGATACATATTGCAGTATCTGCCTTGAGGTTGACTGTTTCAATGTTATTTTTTCCTTTGATGGCTTGATAATTTCCAGACACCTCAATCACTTTAGGTATAAGAGATACCTCTAATCACTTTAAGAATATATGTGAGATCTTGACAATTACAGTGGCAAAAGCAATCTAAAATATTCTTGGAAAAAGAAAAAAGATTTTAATTTCATGAGAGTCAGTTAATAACTAGAGAGACACAAATTAGCATTATCAATTAAAGTACTTTTAGTTTTCTCAGATGCTGTAAGCAAGTACTACTAAATAACTAAATTTAAAGTGTGTTGTGGTTTTCACTTAATTTTCCTCAGACAGGTGAAAAAAATTAATGCTTTGATCTTTACCCACTCTTGGGCAAGTGAATGTACTCATATTTTTCTTATACACTTTACTCTCTGACCCCTGATTCAATTGGAGTTAATAATTATCTTCCTTGTCTTTCATCATTGTTCCCTGGGTTAGGCCTGTAATAAAAAAAAATTAACCACAAATTACAGATATTAAAGAAAATTAAAATACTACCTAAAGAAATTCAATTGACATTTTTGGCATTTTAGTAGTCTAGGTCAATGACTTACAAAACTTTTTGACTACTAATCACTTTTCTTTGTTACAAGACAGTACACACACAACCATACCCATATATAAAATTAACAAAGTTTCACAAAAGTATACTCAGTCATTTAATGTAGGCATTTAAGAGAATGCTTATTAGCCTTGAAATTTGTGAGCCATCAATGGATTCAATCTTACAGCATATAAAACAACTTTATATTATCTTTATATTAGTAGTAAAGACCAAATATTTATTTTTTTATGATTTTCCCTGTGGAAAGTGAGTAGAATTCTGAAGCTCTGTTGAAATAAATACCATCCCTTTGCCAATTATATATAATCAGAATGTTTTATCCAAAGAACTAAGCTGCCTCTTGATACTTTGACTACAGACAAGTATCTCACTTGGGAATTGGATTGGATAAACCCACTGGCTATACAGAAACATACTCTTTGCCCTTTGCAATAAATAGGTCAATCTGGCTCTAGTTTGAAGCACCTCCACCATTGTTTTTGCTTGTTTGTTTCTTTGCTTGTTTTTCACCAGTAACAATAGCCATAAGCATTTCTTTGGGAAGAATAAAAATTATACCCATATAATTATAACATATAATTATAAATTAATATACAATATTGTATTATATACAAGTATGCAATAAGTATAAAATTATAAATATATAAACACACACATACATGTATGTATGTACACATATATGTGTATATATCCTGATATCCTCATTAGTCACTTTCACCGTAGTGATTGTCCTTGCTTTTGGGGTAAAATTAGAGAGTTATGGTGGCCTGATGAGTTAGTAACAAACTTAATTGTATCTTGTAATTTTTAGGAGCTGATATGTGCTTTCTCATGCTTTGTTATGATCAAGTAGCCTATTTTATAATCTCAAATCCCAGTGCCTCTTAATTTCCATCATGACAACTTTTTTTTTTACATTATCAGAATTGGTTTACCAGAGCCTTAATTCTCTCCTGTAAATTATTTTGATAACCTTTGTCTTTCTTCTAGAAACATAAGCTAGGTGATTTCAAACTCTATTAACTGCTGCCCGTAGTATGAAATAACTCTTCCCACCTAGGGTATTTCGTAGTTGCTTCTATTGAAGGGACCTGCACCTTGTAGCAGTTAACCCATAAACTTATAACCCAAGAATCCATGTAAAATGAGAAAATATTGGTTCATCTCAAATTCTTATTCCTCTACACTGTTAAGGTCATTTTCCATATCATGCCCTCCAAAGCTTAAATTAGGGGGAAAAGTATGGTAGGTCACTCATACCATGACATTGTATGTTACTCTTTTTATGCCTTGGTTGCGGTAAATAGTACAGGAGATTCTAAGGACAAAATACTAATTATACCAATCATGCTCTACTTTTCTAAGGCAAGTACTTACCATGTAGTCAGATGCTTCTAGTATTAGAATTTGGACTGGGTTTGAGTTTGTCTTAAAACAAATTTCCCCCACAGTCTCCAGCAGTCACTTCTATTTTATATGTAGCATTATTACAGAAAAAAATACAGCTTGATCTTTGGCAACCAAACCACACGTGCTAAATGGAGTGCATTTGCTGCAGTACTTGGAAAGAACTCATTCTGATAGAGTGCCATTGTCATATAGAATTAGGGAGCATGTAAATCATAGTTTACACTCCAATGGAAGAGGAGAGGCCTTCATTATAGTCACATGGCATGCTACACACTTTTTGTTTATAAAGAAACATAAGTGAGTTTGAAACGATCTCTTGCAAAGAGTTTTTGTCAAGAATATTGTCTACAACTAGCCTCTAACCATGTGAGTTCTGCATACATACATATATGTTGCTATAAATACATACATGTAAATATATAAAGTATACATACCAATAGAACAACAATGTGGCTTGTTGGCAATAATACTTAAAAGGGACTTTTCACCAGTAACAACAGCCATAAACATTTCTTTGAGTAGAAAAAAAATTATACACATATAATTTTCTCCACTATAACTTGGTAAAGATTTAAGTAGATTTTTTTTTTCTGCTCTAATTTTTTTTCTTTAAGATGTGGGGTACAGCCAGGCTCGGTTGCTCAGCCTGTAATCCCGCGCCTTTGGGAGGCTGAAGTGAGTGGATTGCCTGAGCCCCCGGGTTCGAGACCCGCCTGGGCAGGCGAGACCTCATCGCTACAATAAATCAAAAAATCAGCCGGGCGTGGTAGTGCGTGCCTGTAATTCCAGCTGCTTGGAAGGCTGAGGTGGAAGGATCACCGGAGCCCGTCAGGTCGAGGCTGTGGTGGCCGGGAGTGGCCACTGCACTCCAGTCTGGGCAACAGAGTGAGACTCCAACTCAAAAAAAAAAAAAAAAAAAAAAAAGATGTGGGGTACAATTCAGGGTATGAGTGGTTACCGTACAGGTGAAGTTTGGGCATAACTTCACCTGACATGGGATCAGGTACTCTTATTAGTGTTATGTGTGCCCCCCTACCCCACCCCAGTAGTAACTCACTACTGCCAATCCCTTTCATGTATTATTATGATAAATATTCATGGTCCACTTAAAATTGAGAACATGTGGTACTCAGTTCTTTGTTTCTGTGATAGATCGCTGAGTATAATGGACTCTAAATTCCTCCAAGTTGCTGCAAAGTCCATAATTATGTCCTTCTTTATAGCCGTGTAATAATCCATCTTGTGTAGATATTTTTTGAAGCATTATCTCAAAAAATACTGATAGAGGAGCCAGTAAAAGTATTATAAAGCTAGTTATTGTGATAAAAAAAAAGCTTAACCCCACTGAAAAACTCTGGTATCTAATAAAAAGCATGAGACACACAATCAATCATCCTGTTCAACAGATGAAGAAGCTGGGGTATACATACACCAAATTCTGTCACATATTTGGTGAAGACTGCTCCTGTGATACATAAATTTTTCTCCACCACTGACACCAAAAAAGTCTTCAAATAAAGTTGTGCTAATTCTAATAGTTAGAATCTATGAATATTACAGTGGAAAGACCCAAGGATTAAAAAGTTTTGGCTACCAAATGTTACTCTCTCTAAAATATGAGAAAAGATATTGAGAGTCTAGAGGATGACCAAAGGAATTCAAAATATGCATCTGAGCAGTCCAGCTAAGGGTTCAGTCCCCTGTTCTGAATATGTCCTATGAAAAAAACTCATTTACTTAATTTTGTCTTCCATAGTCTAATGAATAATCCATATTTGTTCTACAATCTTCTTTTTTTTTTTTTTTGAGTTGGAGTCTCACTCTGTCGCCCAGACTGGAGTGCAGTGGCCGCTTCCGGCCACCGCAACCTCAGCCTGCTGGGCTCCGGCGATCCTTCCGCCTCAGCCTTCCGAGTAGCCAGAATTACAGGGATGTGCTACCACGCCCGGCTTATTTTTTGATTTATTGTAGAGATGAGGTCTCGCCAAGTTGCCCAGGCTGGTCTCGAACCTGTGGGCTCAGGCAACCCACTCACCTCAGCCTTCCAAAGCGCGGGATTACAGGCTGAGCCACGGAGGCAGGCTCTTTTTTTTTTTAAGATATGGGGTACAATTCAGGGTTAAGTATACAAACGTTGATTATGCAGGGGCCCTTGTTGTTGAGGCATGTTCCTCCCTCCCCTGG
>NW_007258913.1:69407-85092 GCF_000164805.1 Carlito syrichta | reverse complement strand
CAGGCTGAGCCACCGAGCCCGGCTGTTCTACAATCTTCTATTCCTTCATTGCACTCCTTTAGTTTTGTACTATTTCTTCTTCCCAAATGTTCCTCTTGAGGTCCAAAAGGTTAATAATATGTTTTATAATACTCCAAATACTTTTTTCCCAGAAGATAAGAACAGTGATATGAGTAATAAGGTTCTTCCTTCCATCTATGGGTTCCTTGGTTTTAATAAATATTGCTAGATAAAATCCTTTGTCTTTATTTTTTTAACCAGGCCTTTTGACTTCTTTTGGGATATAACTGTAACAATGAGGCTCCAGTTCCTTTACAGCGGATTTTGAAAAATTTATTGCAATTAAAATTTTCCACTTTGCCAGTTGTGGACTGCAGTAGGTTGAAAAACATACATTGAACTGGGATCAGAGAGATATGGTAGGAATCTATTCCTTTTATCTTAAGTTCAATTTAGCAGACCTTCAACCTTGGACAGTGAGGAGCCGGAGAAGTGGGGAGGAAAAGTAAAAGCTAAGTTAAGTCTTACTTGTGAGAAACAGTCATGATCTGTCATTTGTGCTCATGCTGGTCTTCTTTAGGGAACGTTTTATGAATTCCTGGTAGATTTCCCCTCTGCTAACTTCTGCTACAACTTCTTTGTCTCAAAGAGCATTTTCTTTAAGACTAGCAACGTATGATGTTGAACTTCATTCAACAAAACAGCAACAACTCTTTTCTCTTTTTTTTTTTTTTTTTTTGAGTTGGAGTCTCACTCTGTCGCCCAGACTGGAGTGCAGTGGCCACTCCCAGCCACCACAGCCTCGACCTGCTGGGCTCCGGCGACCCTTCCGCCTCAGCCTTCCAAGTAGCCGGAATTACAGGCATGCGCTACCACGCCCGGCTGATTTTTTGATTTATTGTAGAGATGAGATCTTGCTGCCCAGGCAGGTCTCGAACCTGCGGGCTCAGGCAATTCTCTCACCTCAGCCTCCCAAAGGTGCGGGATTACAGGCTGAGCCACCGAGCCCGGCTAACTCTTTTCTCTTAATGTCGCTTATTCCCTGGTAGCTCAATCTTTTGGGTGGTATATTTTTCAAAACCACACTCATGATGGCTTCTTCCCTATCTGACCCATATCTAAATCACAAGAAACTATACACATTGCTGGGTCTTCGGGGCAATTCTGTGCTTTCTAGTATATTCCACACACTACTTTTCACCAAATAGGGAGCCACAGACACAGTTTTTCCTCTTTAAAATTTTCTAAGTATGGATTGCAACATAAATTAGTGTTTTCTAAGCTTCTGGGGTTTATTTGTGGCTGCCTTTGTTAGTCCTTTAAAAGTCTTTTGCTTGAATAGAGGCGAGAGGGAACACTTTCCTTCTAACCCTCTTAAAGGATATGTTAGAAAAATGCCACAGCATTCAAATCGCATTCTCCAAAGGCAATTCTTAATTTCTGTTCTTAAAGGCTGAATTTTTAACCTTTGCTTATATTGTCTTAAGATGGTTGATCAGTGTGATGTTTAATTCTATGTGTTTACTTGACTAGTCATAGGGTGTCCATATTAAATATTATTTCTGGGTATGACTACAATAGTGTTTTAGGTCAAGATTAACATTTCAATGGGAGGACTCAGTAAAACAGATCGTTCCCCCTAGTATGGGCAGGAATCATCCAATTTGTTGAGGTTCTGAATAGAATAAAGGTAGAGGAAGGAGGGATTCGTTTGTTTTTTCTTCATTCTGTCTGCTTAAACTGGGACATCTTGTGTCATCTTCTCAGATCCTCAGACTGGAATCTACACCATTGATTCCCCTGGTTCCTAGGCCTTCAGATTTGGACTGAGTTACACCACTGGCTTTTCTGGTTGCAGACAACCTTCATAATTGTGTGAGCCAATCCTCCATTATAAAGCCTGAAAATATGGATTTCATATCTATATCATATATAGATGTATAGACTATGTAGACGTATATCTATATCTATATATATCCTGAAAACGAGTGTGCGTGTGTGTGTGTGTGTGTGTGTGTGTGTGTGTGTGTGTGTGTATGTGTATATAGTTTTGTTTCTCTGGAGAACCCTGAGTAATACAATTAGTGAGTGTCATAAATTTATTTAGAGAATTTTATCAGTAACATTTACAATGCTTTAGCCCCTCATTCTGGAATCTGAAGGAGTTGACACTTATTGTTTGTCTTAGAGTTTCTCCTGCAAATGAGAAGAGACCTGTTGTATCATTCTACTAGTTCAGCCTAAGCCATTTATCTAAAATTTCATTCACTTAGGACCAACTTTAACACAACAAGGACAAGGAAACATACAGAACTAAAGCTGAAACAGAGTATTCACACTGAGGTGGAATAATTGAGATAAAAGACTGAAAGGAGAGGATGACTCAGCGTTTTAACATTTGAACAATGAAGTGTTCACTTCTTCCTATGACAATAATTTTATAATATTTTCTGTGGAGTGAGTGGAGAAAATCCAGTCTTTTCTTTAGCATGACTGACCTAATTTTTTATATTATTATTGACAGTTAAGATGCCGAGTGCTTACAGTATTGTTTATAGTACTGCTACAGATTTTTACCATACAAGCACAGAAATTATTGGAAATTCTATATTTATGGCACATTGATAATGGTCTCTTTTAGTCAAAATGGCAGGTCTCAAATCAGTGAGCTCAGGCAATCCTCTCACTTCAGCCTCCCAAAGTGCTGGGATTATGGGCGTGAGCCATCTCACCTGGCCCTGGTAGCCATTTCTACACCAGAACAGGTAGAAACAATTAACTACATGTGGAAGTGACAGTGAAGCACATTACTATAACTCATTAAATCCAAATAAATAATGCATACCCCTAACTAACTTCAACTCAACTGGCTATCAGAAAATACGATGGCCACTCCAATGGCACCTCATATGAGGGAAAGTATGATGGAGAAAGTGGCATGGAAAAAATCACTGGCCATTACTTACTGCGGTAAATTATTTTAATTTTGAAAATTTTCAAAAACATATGATCTTGCAAACACATTGTTAGGCAACTGCCAATGAGAAAAGTAGTCTATGTATGTGAGTGTTCCTAAAACTTAAGTTCATTGGTTTCATGAAAAATTTGTCATTAAAATGTAATAAAAATATCAAAATAGGATTTCTTTATGTTTACTTAATATTTATGATGCTAGTTTATGAGCAGAGGAGTAAGATAGTGCACATAATCCCCAGATTCATGCCTTTGTGGACAAAGCTGGATGTGTTGCAAAGAGTAC
Organism: Carlito syrichta; assembly: GCF_000164805.1. NCBI lineage: Eukaryota > Metazoa > Chordata > Mammalia > Primates > Tarsiidae > Carlito > Carlito syrichta. The sequence goes on along the minus strand of NW_007258913.1, from coordinate 81,833 downwards.
ACAAACAGATGTTACAAGTCTTTATCATTTTATTACCCATTATTAATTTGTTGTCAAAAATATGTGTTCTTGGCCAAGTCCGGTGGCTGTAATCCCAGCACTTTGGGAAGCTGAACTGGGAGAACTGCTTGAGCCCAGGAGTCCAAGATCAGTCTAGGCAACAGAGTAAAACCTCATTTCTACAAAAATAAAAAATTTTAAAAATTAACCAGATGTGATGGCATGTGCCTGTAATCCCAGTTACTTAGGAGACTGAGATAGAAAGATCATCATAGCTTAGGAGATCAAAGCTGTAGTAAGCAGTGATTGTGCCACTGTACTCCAGCCTGGACACCAGAGTAAGACCCTAACTCAATGTCTATATATATTTGCCTAGGCAGAATTTTATAACTTACTTTTATTTTAGGGTATAAAATAATTGGAATCTTCCTTTGTAAATATTGGTCACAATTATTTATTTTTAGATAAAACATGTTCCTCTTACCTTGTCTCTTATTGAAAAGAAATTTCTGTTTTGTAACATTCAGGGAATTTCTTACATTCAGGGAATGTTCTTTCCATTTTCTATTCTAGGCCCTGTGAGGACATAGAGGATATAGAGGAGGAAAGATAATCAGTAATCTCCAGGATACAACCAAACCACTCTGGGGCAAAATAAAGGTATGGCTATGTCATCTACAAAAGTTTTTTCTCTATCAAGCAAAGAAGCTTAACAGCTACCAGGAAATCTAAGGTCTAAGGTGAAAGGAAGCACAGTATATTACAAAGTTTATGGGCAATGTTCAAAGCAATTTTATTCTTTAGGAAACCTCCTGGATCTTGGTTAACACTTCAAATTTTGAAGTCAGCGCATGAACTGTAGCAAAAGTCTCAGCACAAGGCTTTTCTAGGTTTCCATGAAGTAAAAAAAAAAAAATATATATATATATATATATATGTATATATCGTGTGCTAAGTAGAAGGCTAGAGGAAATTTCTTCTTTTAATATTTATGGCATAATTCTCTGGGGCCACGATAATCATCTCACACATTTTAAGACCTCACAAAGCATACAATTATGTCTGCATTTAATTATCAGAATAATTGTTAATAAAAATGTATTACAATGTTACTGTTGAATTTTGAGGTGTTCATCAAATACTATATAATTTATTTATTTTCAGTTTATTTCCTCCAGTATCATGAGATTAGTATCATGGTTGAGAACATGGGCAGTTCTTGGAAGGAATATTTGCTTCATTATTTTTTCTTGGTAAAATTTTTTAAAAAACGTCAGCTCATTTAAAAAAAATTTTAATTTCAAAGCCTTTAGGGGGTACAAATCATTTTTGGTTATATGAATGCATTGTATAGCGGAAAAGAAGTCTGGGCTTTCAGTGTACCCACCAACCACACCTGTGCACATTGGACTGGATAGGTGATTTTTCATCCTACCTCTCCCTCCCTCCCTCTCTTTTCAGGGTCTTCAATGTTCCTTATGCCATTTTACATGCCTTTGTAGTTTAGCTCCCACTTATAAGTAAGAATGTGTGACATTTGGTTTTTTAAATGGTGATACTAATACTCATGTTATAACTATGGACGTAACATTAAACAACACAGCTCCCGGCCCAGAATCTGAAACACTACCAATGAGAATTTCGCTTAAACAGGGGTGAATATGTTGTTATGTCCTAGAGAGATATTCTTACCAAGTAGGCTTAAAATTATTTTACAGTCAGGTGCAGTGGCTCACGCTTGTAATCCCAGCACTTTGGCCAAGGTGAGAGGAATGCCTGAGTCTAGGGTTCAAGACCAGCCTGGGCAACTTGGCAAGACGTCGTCTCTACAGTAAGTTGAAAAAAAATTAGCCGGGCATGGTGGCACATGCCTGTAGTTCCAACTACTTAGAAGGCTGAAGCAGAAGGATTGCCTGGGCCCAGCAGATCAAGGCTGTGGTGTCTGTGAGCATGCCACTGCACTCCAGCCTGAGCAACAGAGTGAGATTCCTACTCAAAAGAAAAAAAAAAAATTGAGCATTTGAGTTTGCTTCAAGGAAAGAAAAATATACTATTGATACTATTCATGTAATCCATAGCTACTGTAATATACAATCCTTTTTTTAAAAAGTTATAACTTTCAGCAATACAAATTTATAAATACTCATAAGAAATTCAAATAATTTGAAAGAAATATACATTTCTGATTCACTAAGTGGCCATCATATTTGGTCTATTTTTATAAGATTTTTTAGCAGAGATGTGTACTATACACACAAGTGCACAGGTATATTCGACAAAAAAGGGAAAATATCATGCATTCTCTTTTGCACCTTGATTTTTTTAATCAAAATATATGTTCTAGGCATGTTTTTTATATAGGCATGCATAAACTTTTCTAATTTTTTAAAGTGAATGTGAGATGTTTTTATGTAATTTACTTAATTTATGAATGTTATGCTATTAGACAAGTGATGCATTGAATATGTTCTGTATTTGAAATGTCATATTAAGTATGCTAATAAATCTTTTAGATTTTTGTGAACATATTCACAGGTAAAATTGATCATAGATTTCTATCATTTATGTTAGCCTTGTAAAATCAGTTCAGTGTCATCCATTTTAATTCCCTGAAACAGTTTTTAAATACAAATTACACTGGGATATTTGTTTCCTGAAGATTTTGTAAAATTTGTACGTAGAGTATCTGGCCCTAGTTGTTTATGAGGGAGAGAGGAGATGACATGGTGAGGAGAAGGGACAAGTAATCATTTCGATTTCCTACTATTCTTATTTTTTTAATTCAAATTTTATTATTAACATATTGTTTTCTAATGACAAATATTTCTTTTTCTAATTTTTGCAGCTTAGTGAAAGGAAAATCAAGTCTCTTTTTGTAAATCTACTAGTGGATATCTCAAATTTTTAGTTAAATTTAATTAAGTAATATCAACATATAAAGTATCAGTTTTTTTCCCCAATAATAGCATCTCTGAAAAATAGAAGAACCTTGATATGCCTGAACTTATCTCAAAATCTTTTCTTCATTTTTGCATATTCTTTTGCAGATTGTTTTTATAAGTTTGTACTATAGCTATATTTTATGTTAACCTTGGTTTATTGGTAGCATATAATTTAAAACTCTAACAGTTTTAGATTATTTGGTTGACAAATATCTTATCAAACAGATTTTTAAAATCCATCTAAAAATCCATCTTTAGAACTTTTTACAAAAAAAAATTATGTTAATTCAATAATTCTAAAAAAAAAAAAAAAAAAAAGTTCCAAGATAATCAGAACAGACGAAGTTAGTCCAGATTTACTGAGAGGCAAACAAAAGTGTAGTGACACCGAAATAATTGGACGAGTAGCATGTGACCAGTTATTCTTAATCCAGGGCTTTTTCTTGAATCTGGAATTAACCGCAGTGAAGGCAATCATTATGGGTTTCTCCTTCACTGGAAGTTCATTTCTTGGGCATTTAAAAGAAAATAAAACAGTTCTGCAGTGTTTCTGGAGTGCACATTCATCAGGATGGATATTCAGGATAGTGATCATGACAGCTACCTAGCCCACCAGAAATCCCTCCAGTCGTGTGTTACAGTCGTGCTAAAATGTCCTTTCATAACATTTATTGTCCCACCAATTGTTGAGGAATTGAGACACGCAAAAGGAGAAAGCAAAGAACATCCATGAATCTGGAACAGAACAAGCCAATAGACCAACATTCAAGATAAGAATCTTCACAATGATTTACTACAGAATATAGATGATGACTAAATTCAACAAACATGGAAGAAACAAAATATATTCAGGTTTTATTTTACTTCTAATTGCTCATAGAAAAGAAAAAAAGAAAGGTGCTTGGCTGCTAAGTTTTCTGATTTCTTAAATGTCTGAAAATATTTTCCATCAAACTTGAAAATAGATTGACTCATTTAAGACTAGGTATTACACTATTTTTCTCCAGTACTTGGTTCCATTGTTTCTTATTTCCCAGTTGTATTTGTCTGGGTTCTCCAGAGAACAGAACCAATAGGAAATATATGTATATTTCTTAGAAAGAGAGAAAGTTTCATTGCAAGTAATTGGCTTACATGGTTACAGAGGCTGAGGAATCCCACAATCTACAATGGGCAAACTGAAGACCCAGGAGAACCAGTGGTGTAATTTCAGTCCAAGTTCAAGTGCAAAGGCATGAAAAGACCAATGTCTCAGCTTGAAGACAGTCAGGCAGAGAAAGCGAATTTTTTCTTTTTTTCTATTCAAGCCTTCAGTGGTTTAGATGAGGACTACTCACACTGGCAAGGGCAAGCTGCTTTATGCATTCTACCAATTTCAATATTAATTTCATCCAGCAACACCTTCACAGACATGTACAGAAAAATGTTTAACAAAATATTCAAGTACCTTGTGACTCAGTCAAGGTACATAACATGAACTATCACAATTTCACCCCTTGGCAACTTGACATACATCTGCATCTCCTTAAATCATACTTGATCTCTAACACAGACAATAAGAAGGTCAAATTTTCCCTAACAAGATGCAGGTATTCTGCATACAGTCAAAAATGCACTAACCTCTTCTGCAGAAGAGAAGATAAAGTTCCCAAATTTTCTTTATTCTTCTCCTTGATAGCTCATAGCTTAAATACTGTGACATAAAATTTATAATATTCAAATACTGCGATATAAAGTCAATACATATTATGCTACATAATAAGGGAATGATAGAAGGAAAATATATATATAATATTTTATACATTACATATACTTATATATGATATTATATATGTTATATATAAATATATCCATGACAAAATAATGAGAAATTACTTATGACAATTGTAGTCCTCATTTCTGTAACTATAGCTAGTATTCATAACTACCTACTTCCACTACTCATTTCATACATCCTTTGCCCCCAGCAAGCACCAAAGTTGCTCATGATTCTCGTTGGACAATGCAAATCTTCATTTCTAAAGGGTCTAGGTCATTAGTCATTTCGCCTAGATTGTGCTGTAGTTTTCCACTGACCTTAGTCGGCATGGGAATACTAAGAGACACCTTAAGGGATCTCCTGTATTCCAAATATACTCTTTTTTTTTAACTTCCATTATAGAGTAGCTGTCCAATTCCTCTTGGTAGTCAGTATTAATCATCCCAGCTAGCACAGTAACTCTCTTCTTTGCCAGATGATTCATAGGCATGAAGGGTCTAAAGTGGTCAAGTGGCAGTCTTAACTTCCAGTTCAATGGGATCATTGTGTCATTTGTGGAAGCGTTTCTCACTTTGAAAATTCAGACATCTAGGGCAGCACAGGATAAGGTCATGAGAACACAAAGCAAAAATTTAGTAGTGAGTCACTAAAGGTAATAGTAAATGGTGACACTTCCATTTTAACACTTGATTTCTAAAGCTGTGAATCCCAGGTATGGGAGAAATAGTATCATATATTGGATTCTGATTCATAACATGTCCAGCAAAATGGAAAATTTTGCCCCAGCTGAGCAAGATGTTGCCAACTAGCCTGTTCTGTAGTTGGGTCTTCAAAAATTCATTCCACTGTTTTATAAAGTCAGGTGCTTCAGGATTGTGGGCAGCATGTTAAGACCAGTGAATTCCATGAGCATGGGCCCATTGCCACCCTTTTTAAAATATGAAGTGAGTTCCTTGGTCAGAAGCAGTGCTGTGTGGAATACTATGGTGATAGATAAGGCATTCTGCAAATCCACAAATGGTAGTTTGGGCAGAAGCATTGTGTTCACTTAGGCAAATTCATATCTGAAGTGTCTATTCCAGTAGGAACAAAACACCAGTCCTTTGATGATGGAAGTGGTCCATTGTAATCAATCTATCATTAAACAACTGTCTGTTCACCCAAGAGAATGCTGTCATACTGGGGACTCAGTGTTGGCTTCTGCTGTGACAGATTAGGTACTCAGCAGTGGCCATAGTTAGGTGAGCACTGGTGAATGAAAGTCCATGTTGCTGAGCCCATACATAACCTCCATTCCTGAGATCATAGTGTTGCTTTGTTCATGTGCCTATTGGGCAATGACAGGAGTGAGTGGGGAAATGGATTGATCAGTACCCACAAAATAGTTCTCCTATGCACTTGATTAATATAATCTTCCTCTGCTGAGGACATTCTTTGGTGAACATTCATATCTAACACAAATATTCTCAGAGTTTTTTCTTTTTTTTTTCATTCAGATAAACCTAGTCTATACTTTCCCAAATTTCCTTGTCATCAATTTTCTATCAGGTTTTTTCCAAGTCCCTGACCATCTACCTAAACCATTGGCCGCAGGCCATGTGTCACATATGTGACCATTTCTCCTTCCAAACAAAATGAAAAACCAAGTGCAATGCTCAAATGTCTGCCTTCTGGGAGAATTTTCCTAGGCCATTCTCCTCCAAGGATGTCTCAGAAAGTGGCTGTAGTGCTGAAGCAGTTCACCTTTGTGTGGTACCTACAGACTATGCTGAACTGTGCACAAACCACACCTTACTCTTGTTTTCTTTTGTCATCTGATCGTAGCAAAAACCCCATGAAGTCATAGTAGTGTAACAGGAATAAAGACCATGGGCATTTGGGTCACTTTTAAGTAAATTATTTATGTCTTCAAGGGCTGCATGTGCCTTATCACATATATACCACTTCCATTTGATAATGGAAGTTCATGCCCAGATCAGATCACACCCAGCTCATAATAGGCAGCTCAGGTCACATAATATCTTGGTGCCCATGGTTAATCATTCAGTCTTTCCTCAGACCCAGTAGCATGCCAAAGTTGTATCTCCAAGGAGAGCAGTTCTCTGAGAATGACCGGTCTTTGCTCCAAAATTATAAGGGACTAACTGTGATTCATTTATTTATAAGGCCTGCCAAAGTTTTCAAACAGTATCCCTATCTGCTTCTGCCTCTCCAAACACCATTGGATCTCATGAATCATGTATCTCAATCTGAGAGTAGCTTGCACAGCAGCCTAGACCTATTGCAGAGTCTTCTTTTGTTCTGGGCCCCACTCAAAACTAGTAACTTTATTTACCATAGTAAATGGGCCACAGTGATACATCTAAATGAGGAATTTGTTGCTCTCAAAACCCAGAGACCCACAAGGTGTTGTGCCTCTTTTTGTTGCAGAATGAACAAGACTGAACAATTTACCCTTCGTGCTAGAAGTGCTAACAACATGCCACATCCCACACTGAACTTCTAGAAATTTCACTGAGGTAGAAGGTCCCACATTCATGTCAGATTTATTTTCCACCTTCTAACATACATATTTCTTCCCAGTAACTTTAGAGTAATGGTTATATCTCGCTCACTGGATTCAATCAGCATAATGTCATTAAGATAATGAACCAATGTGAGAATAACATGGAAAGGAAAGATGATCAAGATTCATATGAACTAAACTAAGTTATTAACAGGACTAAAGGATTGGCATGTCCCTGAGGCAGGACGATGATAGTGTGTTGCTGGTCTTTCCAGATTAAAGCAAACTGCTTCTGGTGGTCTTTACTAACAGAGAAAAAAGCATTTGCTCAATCAAGAGCAGCATATAAGGTGCACTGAGATGTGCTAATTTATTCAAGCAAAGAAACCGCATTTAGTATAGCAGCTGCAATTGAAACATTCTGGCCGTTGTATTGCTAAGCTATGGTGTGCTCATGTGCCCTTTGAGCTATGGTTAAGCCATGTTTCCTAGATTTGACTCCACTCCCCTACCTTGGGGAGGTGAATCTCCTCTTTCTCATTCTCTCACTCTCCAATTTACTTTCTAAATAAACTATATTTTCTAATCTAAAAAAAAAAGAAACATCCTCTGTTTATGCTTACAATAATCTACTGTCATGCTCTGAAGTACAAATGTCTTCTCCATAGGTCAAATAGAAGAGTTGAATGGGAATGTGGTGAGAATCTTCACCCCTGAATTTTTCAAGTCCTTGATAATGACACTAAGTTCTGCAATTCTTCCAGGAATGCAGTATTCCTTTTGGCTTACTCTTTTACTAGATATAGTTCTAGTGACTTCCACATAGCCTTTCCCACAATAATGACCCTCACTCACAGGTCAGGGATGGCATGCGGAGATTATTCCAGCTTCTGAGTATATTTTCAAATTATGCATTTTAGAACTGGGAAAATGAGACACAGGATGGGTTCAGGGAACAACTGGTCTACTGTGAGACAGATCTGAGCTAAAGCTTATTTGATCACTTGACCTCCATGAGTTTCTACTCTAATTGGTAGACCATGTAAGATTTTAAATATTGTGGAATTAATGTCAGTATCCAGTAGTCCCTAAAAGGTCTATTTCCTTTTCCTCAATATATACTAAGTTACCCTAGTAAAAGGCAAAAGGTCACTTTGGGGAAGATGGGGAAGAAAAAATAAATAAAAGCACAAATTTTTGGCAGGCTACTCATGTCCTTCCTCAAGGAAACCCAGCCTCCCCTTTATTTAAGAGGTTCTGAATCTGTACACTGGCTTACGTGTGGGAATTGATTGAGGGGATAAGGTTGTATGCACAATTGAAGTTAGACTTTTGTTCACTTGACCTAAAACTTTTCTGTTTATGTAGATCAAGAAAAAAATGTAGTAGATATCTCATCTATTTTTCTTCTAGAATCACCATGATCAACTAGCCAATGCCATAGATTTACATGAATCATACGAGTAGTATAGGCATATCTTGTTTTATCGTACTTTACAGGTATTGCAGTTTACAAATTGAAGGTTTGTGACAATCTGCATTGAACAAGTCTATTTTTCCAGAAACATGTGCTTACTTTGTGCATCTATGTCATATTTTAGTAATTCTCAAAATATTTCAGACTTTATTATTATTATATCTGTTATGGTGATCTGTGATAATTGATCTTTAATATTACTATTTGTCATTATTTCAGGGTATCACAAACAGAACCCATATAAGATAGTAAACCTAATCAACAAATGTGTGTATTATGATTGTTTCACGAACTGGCTGATCCTCTTTTTCTCTTCCTCTCCCTGGGCCTGACTATTCCCTGAGATGCAGAAATATTAAAGTAGGCCAGTGAGTAACCCTACAATGGCTTCTAAGTGTTTACATGAAAGAAAGTCACACATCTCTAACTTCAAATCAAAATCTAGAAATGACTAAGCTTGGGGACTTCTGGCAAGATGTCAGCAGGGCAACCTGGTCTGTGAAACCCTCTGCAAAGGAGAACTGCAGTGGGTCTCTGGCTTTTGCCCCAGGGGCTGTGGACCCAACATCACAGCCTGCTCTTCATATGGAGCTTGGCCGTTGCCACCACTGGGGCATCGTAGCAGACTGGACAACCACTGCAGGGCAGATGCTGCCGCCGCCGCCGCTGATAACACATCATACCACCCGGGCCGCAGGCGATCCACAACTTCAGTCCTTGAAGTACCTTCAGGGAAGATCTGCTGGGATCGCTGCCACCTCTCATGTGACCGAGACGTCCTGGCCGCCATGAGTCTCCTGCCTACGCCCTGAGGCAGGCATCCATCTCCAGTCTCTGCCGGTTCCTGCCCGTCCCCACCCCCGCTGGGGCGAGCAGCTGAGATAGCACCACCTGCTGGCGATTCAAGGTAACAACACCAAAATGGGAGAAACAAGCTTGAAAAAGACATAGGCCAGAGTGGTGAACAGAGGGTGATCTGAACTATCCTTCACAGCAGACCAGGGGCAACTGACCCCAACTGCAAACTAATTTACCAGCTTGAAAAGAAGGCCAGAAATCAGAACTGAAAGGACATTGGACTTAAACGAAAAGTCTCAGAGTGTGCTTCATTGATTCTGTTAGTTTAATGACTTAATTCTATTCCTACTGTATTGTTCCTTTTTTTTCCTCTTCCTTTTCTTCTCTTTTCTTCTCTCTGTAAGCCATATCTTTGTATAGAGGAAAAGCACACCAATAAGGTGGTTGGTTAGCTTGTATGTTAGCATCACTATATGTTTTATTTTTTTTGTATGGGAATTGGTTCATCTATAGCTGTGGTATATTGTTTTTATCTGTTTCAGTATAGGTCTCTCTCTCCATTTGTTGGCACACATTTGTTTCCCCCCTTACTCCTTTATCTCTCCACCCCCCTCTTCAACCCACTGTCTGTTCCATTCTCTTCCCTCTGCTAACCACATTTTATTTCAGGGAGTAAACCTACAGTCCCACTGCATGGAACAGATTCCAAGGCAGTGGGAAGTGGGTTCCAGATTATCCACACACTTGTCAGCGAATACCAGGACCTGCAGATAGATTTTGAATCACAGCTCCCCCCTTAAGTAAATCTCAAAACTGCAAAAAGGACCACCCTCAGCATACAGTGCAACTCCAGAATTGAACAAAGTAAGAGGGTATACATAAAGAAGAGGAGATTGAACAAACAGAAGTAAAACCAATCCCTTTACCCTGAATAACAGAATTAAAGAAGACGGTGATGTGGAGGGAAGGAAAAAGTAGGGAGGGGGGAAAAACCGCACAAATGAAGAAAAACCAAAAGAAGAATATAGGTCTCACACAGACCCCTGGGAGATCAGACACTGAGAAAACAGATTCTGGAACACACAATGAAGAGCCCCCAGAATGACAGGTCACATGCAACAAACCCAGACATCAAGACATTAATGGAGAGAATTAAAAAATTTGAGGAGAGACAAGAGGAAAAGAGGAAGGAGCTGATGTCAGAAATAACAGCAGTAAAGAATACTGTGATGGAAATGAATAACAGACTAATAAGCTTGGAAAGCAGAATTAGCCAAACAGAAGAAAGAATCTCAAAGCTCAAGAACCAAAACACAGAACTAACACAAACTGTCAAAAGTATAGAAAAGAAGCTCAAAAAGACAGAACAAAACCTGCAAGAGATGAATGAGGACTTCAAGAGACCAAACCTAAGAGTAATTGGGCTTCCTGAGGCTGAGAGAGAAACAGAAGCCACACTGGAAAAATATTTCATGAAATCATTCAAGAAAACTTCCCTCATCTCATCAAGGATGAAAAATTCAAACATAAGAGATTCAGAGTAGCCCTGAAAGACAACAAATGAGAAGACCAACTCCCAGACACATAATAATTTGCCTAAACAAAGTAGCTATAAAAGAAAAAATCCTAAAGGCAGCAAGAGAAAAAGGGAAGACCAATTAGAATAGCAGCAGATTTATTCACAGAAACCCTTCAGGCTAGGAGATCCTGGAGCCCTGTCTTCAAAGTTCTAAAAGATAAATAATTTCAACCAAGAATAACTTACCCAGCCAAACTAAGCTTCATTAGTGAGGGAGAATTGAAATCTTTTCCAGATATCCAATCCCTAAGAACCTACGCTACCACCAGACCACCTCTACAAGAAACACTGAAGAAAGTACTGAACACAGAAGAAAAAGAAAAAAGAACAACAACATCCTTCACAAGAGTATAGGTAAAAGATTAAAAACACACATGAGCCAACTCCAAAACCCAAAGAAAGACAACAAATAAACAGGAACAGCTCTGTAAGAACCTTATGACAGGGATCAACTCTTGCATTTCAATTATTAGCCTAAATGTGAATGGACTAAATGCACAACTGAAAAGACAGAATAGCAAAATGGATAAAATATCATCAGGCAACAATCTATTGCCTTCAAGAGACTCACCTCACTAGAAAGGACACCCACAGACTCAAAGTAAGAGGATGGGAAACGAACATTCAGGAGAACAGAATACAAAAGAAAGGAGGAGTAGCGATCTTAATTTCAGACAAAATACCCTTCAAGCTATTAAAAATCAAAAAGATACAGAAGGCCACTACATAATGATAAAAGGCTCAATCCATCAACAAAAAATATCTATCCTAAACATATATGCATCCAACATAGGTGCGCCAACTTTCAGAAAACAACTAGGAAAACTAAACAAAGATATTGAATCTAGCACCATCATAACTGGGGACTTTAATACCCCACTCACAACCCTAGACAGATCATCAGGACTAAAAATCAGCAAGGAGATCCAGAACCTCAATGTAACTTTGGACTAAATGGACTTAATTGATACCTACAGAACACTCCATCCAAAGACAACAGAATATACATTCTACTCATCACTGCATGGAACGTATTCTAAGATCAAACACATAATTGGCCAAAAATCAAGAATAAGCAAATTTAAAAGGACTGAAATTCTACGATGCACCTACTTGGACCACGGTGGAATAAAAATAAACATTGACACCAACAAAGTCCCCCCAAAACCCACAAAGACATGGACACTAGACAGCATGATGCTAAACAACACCTGGGTCAATGATGAAATCAAAACAGATATCAAAAGATACCTAGAAACAAATGAAAATGAAGAAACATCTTACCAAAATCTCTGGGATGCCTTGAAAGCTGTAGTAAGAGGGGAATTTATATCCCTACAAACACACATGAAGAAAATGGAAGGA
>NW_007258913.1:67052-69355 GCF_000164805.1 Carlito syrichta | reverse complement strand
CAGGAAATGGAGAACTTTCTGACATCACACAACCTACCTAGGTTGGAACAAGAAGAAATTGAGACCCTAAATAGACCAATAACAATCAAGGAAATTGACTACGTAATAAGAAAACTTCCTACCAAAAAAAGCCCTGGTCCAGATGGCTTTGCAGCAGAATTCTACAAGACATTTAAGGAGGAACTGATACTAATCCTACTGAAGGTATTCCAGGTGATTGAAAAAGATGGAACTCTCCCCAAATCATTTTATGAAGGCAACATCACATTGATACCCAAACCATGTAAAGATCCAACAAAGAAAGAGAACTACAGGCCAATATCTTTGATGAACATAGACGCTAAAATTCTCAACAAGATCTTAGCAAACCGAATTCACAATACATCTCAAAAATCATCCATCATGACCAAGTAAGCTTCATTCCTGGGATGCAAGGCTGGTTCAACATTCGTAAAACCACAATGTAATTAAGTACATCAATAGATGTCAAAACAAAAACCACATGATTATATCATTAGATGCAGAAAAAGCTTTTGATAAAATCCAGCACCCCTTCTTCATAAAAACCCTTGAACATCTAGGCATACGGGGAACATACCTCAAAATAGTAAAAGCCATCTATGAGAAACCCACAGCCAGCATACTCCTAAATGGACAAAAATTGGAACCATTTCCCCTGAAAACTGGAACAAGACAAGGATGACCACTCTCACCCCTCCTGTTCAATGTAGTATTGGAAATCCTGGCTTGAGCAATCAGAGAAGAGGAGGCAATCAGGGGTATCCAAATAGGAAAATAGGAAGTCAAGTTATCTCTCTTTGCAGATGATATGATTGTGTACCTTGAAAACCCAAGAGAATCTGTCAAAAAACCTCCTTACACTGATAAAGGCCTTTGGCAAAGTCTCAGGATACAAAATAAATGTACAAAAGACAATCACATTTCTCTACACCAATAATAAACAAACAGAAACCCAAATAAAAAACCCAATTCCATTCACAATAGCCACCAAAAAAAATGAAATACCTTGGCATCTTCCTAACCAGAGACGTGAAAGACCTTTACAATGAAAATTACAAAACACTGCTCAAAGAAATCAAAGATGACACAAACAAGTGGAAAAATATCCCATGCTCATGGATTGGAAGAATCAACACTGTGAAGATGTCCATCTTACCTAAGGCAATCTACAAATTCAATGCAATACCCATCAAATTACCAGCAACATTCTTCTCAGACCTAGAAAAGACAACACAGGAATTCATATGGAAACACAAATGTCCAGGAATAGCCAGAACAATCCTCAGCAAAAAAAAAACAAAGCAGGTGGTATCACATTACCAGACTTCAAATTTACTATAAAGCTACAATCATCAAAACAGCTTGGTATTGGTATAGGAACAGGCATATAGATCAATGGAAAAGAACTGAGATTCCAGAAGCAAAACCTCAATTTTTCAAACAACTCATCTTTGACAAGGCCTCCACCACTTACCGCTGGGGAGAGGAGAACCTATTCAGTAAATGGTCCGGGGAAAACTGGCTGACCACATGCAGAAGATTGAAACAGGACCCCTATCTATCCCCATACACAAAAATAAACTCCAAATGGATCAGAGACCTAAATGTAAAACCTCAAGCCCTAAGAACCTTAGAAAATGAAGGAAATACTCTCATGGAAATCGGAACTGGCATCCAATTCCTGAACAAAACCCGAAACCCACTGGTCATAAGGGAGAAGACAGACAAGTGGAACCTTATTAAACTGACAAGCTTCTGCAAAGCCAAAGAAACCATCAAGAGAACAGGGAGACAGCCCACAGACTGGGAAAAAATATTTGCCAACACCAGGTCTGACAAAGGCTTAACATCCTGGATCTACAAGGAACTAAAACATACTGAAAAGAAAAAAACAAACAACCCCATTATAAAATGGGCAAAAGATATGAACAGATACTTCGCAAAAGAGGACATCCGAGCAGCCAACAAACACATGAAGAAATGTTCAACCTTATTAATCATCAGGGAGATGCAAATCAAAACCACACTGAGATACCACCTAACTCCAGTCAGAATGGCAATTATCAACAACTCAAAAAATAACAGCTGCTGGAGAGGGTATGGCGAAAAGGGAACACTTCTACACTGTTGGTGGAAGTGTAAACTAGTGCAACCTCTGTGGAAAGTAGTGTGGTGATTCCTAAAGCTCTAAATATCAAACCTCCCATATGACCCTGCAGTCCCCCTACTGGGATATACCCCTGAAGAACTCAAATCACTCTATTAAAAAGATACCTGCACAT
>NW_007258913.1:35884-67032 GCF_000164805.1 Carlito syrichta | reverse complement strand
AGAACCTGGAAACAACCATGCTGCCCATCAAAAGAGGACTGGATTAAAAAAATGTGGTACATATACATGATGGAATAGTACACAGCCATAAAAAAATAACAAAATCATGAATTTTGCAACAACCGGATGAAACTAGAGTCTATAATCCTGAGTGACCTCTCACAGAAACAAAGATCCGAGTATCACATGTTCTCACTCATATAATGGACCTTGAACATCCAATGTAATACTATCAGAAAATGACTGACAGTACTGGTAAACTATGGAGGGGGAGGGAGATGGGATTAACAGTAGCAAATATCTGTCTGGGGATGGGAAAACACCTCTTATCAACAGGGTGCCTGAATGAAACATAATTGTACACCTAACCCTTAACTGTACCCCACAAAACCATAATAAAAAATATTGATTATGAATAAATAAATAAATAAATAAATAAAACATTTAAAGAACAAAAAGAAAGAAATGACTAAACTTAATGAGACAAGCATGTCAAAAGCTTAGATAGGCCGAAGACTGGCATCTTGTGCCAAACAGCCAAGTGGTAAATTTTTTTTAAAAAAGTTTTTGTAAGAAAAGTGCTACCCCAGTGAATATACAAATGATAAGAAAGTGAAACAGCCTTATTGGGCTAACGTGGAGAAAGTTTTAGTGATCTGGATAGAAGATCAAACCAGCCACAATATTCATTTAAGCCAAAGCCTAATCCAGAGCAAGGTCTTAACTTTCTTCAGTCTGTAAAAGCTAAGAGAGATGAGGAAACTACAAAAGAAAAATATTTACCAACATAATTTGGTTTATAGGAAAGAAACTGGTTTAAGGGGAAAAAAACTGTCTCATCATAACATAAAAATGTAAACTGAAGCAGCAAGTGCTGATGTAGAAGTCACAGCAAGTTATCCAGAAGATCTAGCTAAAATCACAATTGAGGATAGATCCACTAAATGATTGATAATGCTAACAAAACAACCTTATATTGAAATTTGTTGTCATCTTGGCCTTTCCTAGCTAGTGAGGAAAATCTCAATACTGGTCTTCAAAGCTTCAGAAAGCCTCTTTTGTTAGAGACTGATGCAACTGGTGACTTTAAGTGGAATCCAGTGCTCATTTACCATTCTTAGATTTATAGGAACCTTAACAACTATGCTAAATCTACTGTTTGTGCTCTAGAATTAAATAACAAAGCCTGGATTACAGTTCATCTGTTATAGCATGGTTTACTGAATATTTTAAGCCTAGTCTTAGACTTTTTGCTTTAAAAAAAATTCCTTTTAAAACATTACCTCTCATTGGCAATGCAGCTGGTCACCCAACAGCTCTGATAGGGAGATGTCCAAGGAGTGATATTGTTTTCATACCTGATAACACAATCTCCATTTTTCATCCCATGAATCAAGGAATAATTTTGACTTTCAGATCTTATTATTTAAGAAATACATTTTATAAGCCTATACCTGCCATATATAGAGAGTCCTCAGATGTGTCTGGCCAAAGTCAACTGAAAACTTTCTGGAAAGAATTAACCAATCTAGATGCCATTAAGAACATTTGTCATTCATGGGACAAGTTCAAAATATCAATATTAACAGGAGTTCAGAAAAAAAATTGATTCCAACCTTCGTAAATGACTTGAAGGTATTCATGACGTAGCTGAAAGTAACTGTAGTGGAGAAAGTGCAGACATGGTGAAAATAGCAAGAGAACTAGAATTGGAAGTGAAACCTGAAGATGTGACCGATTTGCTCAAATCTCACAAAAAATTTGCTTCTTGCAGATGGGCAAAGAGTGGTTTCTTGAGATGGAACCTACTTCTGGTGAAGATGCTATGTACATTGTTGAAACAGCAACAAAGGATTTGGAATATTACATTAATTTACTCAATAAAGTAGTGGCAGGTTTTGAGAGAATTGAGTCCAAGTCTGAAAGAAGTTCGACTGTGGGTAAAATGCTATCTAATAGCACTGCATGCTACAGAGAAATCTTTTGTGAAAGGAAGAATTTATTGATGTAGCAAACAAACACCATTGCTTTCTTATTTTAAGAAATGTTAGGAAATTACTTCAGCCACCTCCACCTTTAGCACCCACCACCAGTCAGCAGCAGCCATTACCACTGAGACAAGATCTTGTACTAGTGAAAAGATTACACTCTCCGAAGGCTCAAATTATCATTAGCATTTCTTAACATAACTTTTTTTAAATTAGGGTGTACATTGCTTTTTGAGACATAATGCTATTTGAAAACTTAATAAACTACAGTATAGTTGTAAACCTAACTTTTATGTGCACTGAGAAACAAACAAAAAAATTGTATGTCTTGCTTTATTCAATATTCATTTTATTGCAGTGATGTGAAGCCAAATCACAATATCTTTTTTTGTTTGTTTGTTTGTTTGTTTGTTTGAGTTGGAGTCTCACTCTGTCGCCCAGACTGGAGTGCAGTGGCCGCTCCCGGCCACCGCAGCCTCGCCTGCTGGGCTCCAGCGATCCTTCCACCTCAGCCTTCCAAGTAGCCAGAATTACAGGCATGCGCTACCACGCCCAGCTGATTTTTTGATTTATTGTAGAGATGAGGTCTCACTGCCCAGGCGGGTCTCGAACCCGCGGGCTCAGGCAATCCACTCACCTCAGCCTCCCAAAGGCGCGGGATTACAGGCTGAGCCACCGAGCCCGGCTCACAGTATCTTTAAGGTAGGCCTCAGTTCTGATTGCTGTTTTCACCTACTGTCCATTATGGTAACCATACCCACCCTGTCTTTCGCAGCAGACTGCTGCTATTTTATCTCTAGTGCCCCAGAATCCAATTACTACTATTGCATTTAGCTTTCCCAATTCAGTAACTATATTCCACTCTAAGGCCTAGCCTACAGAGAGAAGAAATCATAGAGCTTTTTCAAGGATGCTGGGACTCCATTTACAAAGTTGTTTCTCACAATAGGGGTGACAGGTATGAGTTATCAATCCTTCAAGTGTGAGTAAGCAGATCTTAAATGACAAACCCACTGAAATATTCCAATCTCCCTAAGCTTTTTCTCATATTGCCAGACCACAGTCAAGGTAGGTCTATTTTCAGTCTATTGAAATTCTGCTTCAATTCAGGAACATTTTCTTTCTTGATGATTTTCTCGCCTCTACCCTCTAATTTCTTTTCTTTCTTTCTTTCTTTCTTTCTTTCTTTCTTTCTTTCTTTCTTTCTTTCTTTCTTTCTTTCTTCCTTCCTTCCTTCCTTCTTTCCTTTCTTTCTTTCTTTCTTTTATTTTTGAGTATGAAAAAAGGCAAAATTTATACATGGATATATATTTTTAAACTTTAATAAAATCTAGATTTTTCTGAAATAAAAGAGTCAGTTAATGATTACATACTTCATGTGCAGATAGAAACTTAATATGAAGTGACTTCTTTAGTGACTATAAATTACATAGTTTTATCTAAATTAAAAAACATATACTAATTGCCAGAAAATATACAAAAATATGAATCAAAATTTATAGTAATCCTATCAAGATACTCGCTAATAATTAGCCTAATTCCTTCTAGTCTTTTTTTCTTGTGCATGTTGTATATGATGCCAACTATGTCTATATATCTGTCTATAGGTACATTTTTATACATATGTAATATAGTATGAATACTGGTGGTTTATGTCAATATTTATATACAGAATACTGTGGTTTGCACAGGTTCCCCCCTCACATGGTAGGAGACGGAAGGGCAGGAGACGGCCAAAATCTGCATAAAGCCTCTTCATAAGGGCTTCAATCCCTTCCATGAGAAAAGAGCCCTCGTAGTCTAATCCTTTATTAAAGACCTCACATTTTAATAGCCTCTAATCTCTTATTTTCAGTTTCTATTAGAGGTAGATCTAGAATTTGGTTGCACCAGAATCTATCTGCACATCTTTATGTTCATTAATATCATCCTAATTATTTCATTCAATATTCTAAGAATTCCTCCCAGCTCACTGTTTAGTCTATTTTTGTACACATTCTGTTATTCAGTTCATCTATTGCATTGTTTGTTTATTTTCATCATAAGTCATTTGCTTCTTTTTCTAAGCCATATATCTTTTTAGTTTGTATCACTTTCTCAGTCCTGGGAGGATACTATTTGTATTTATGTTAAAGTCTGCTGCTATTTAAGTCTTGGGATTTTTTTTTAATCTAGTTATTCTCTTTCATGCTACGGGTTTTATGTGCAGTGATTTTTTTGTTGTTGTTGCCTGCTTAATTTTTATGAAACAAAGTAATAAATTATAAAATACTTATAGCTGAAGTGTCTCCTAAGCACTCTCTGTTTTCTGAAAATAAGTAGTTTTTATAAAAGACAGTGGCTATGCTGACTGAACAGAAGAGGGAAGCCAGGAATTAGAAGTTGAAATCTGTGTAAGTGAATGGACAGGCTTACCTTTAGATATGGGATGCATATTTTCTAAGAATGTATGCTTCTTGTCCTTTGAAGTAGCCAGATGAAAACTAGGAACTCTTTGTCTTTTTCGCCTGACACTAATACCCATTCTGTTAAATCCCCATGGCAAATTTTTATTTTGTTATTATTGTGCCTTTATCTTGAAGGCAAGTGCCAGACTCAATAGCTATGATTTCAAGATAATGGTACAATATTTCCATAGTCCTAAATTAATTGTTTTGAAGACTGTACTCTTTGTAGGCCCTGTTGTTTCTTGCTGTGTGATTTGTCCAAGATTTGTTGGGAGGAGTACTCTGCTTTTCTTTCTTCTTATTGTTCTACAATTGTGTTCCTTTATTCTATTAATCTGGTTTAATATGAATTATATCAATCTTGTCCAAGGTGCTTTGTAGCTTCTTCACAGTGCCTGTGACCCGATATGCTTTAAATACATATCCCTTCCAAAGACATTCACTCAACTGGTCTGATATGCAACTGTAGGAGTTTTAGATCTCTCTAATTGCTATAGGATATTTCACAACATGAATCTAACACATTTTAACTTTATTAACTTTATTTTGCTAGAAATAATGTCGACATGTTCAAAATTATTTCAAAGTGTTCTTCTTATAAGTTCTACATACTTTAAAAAAATAAATTTGGGGGTTTTGGGGTTTTTAAGTATACAAACTAACATCTACAAATGATAATGATTTTTTATCATCTTTTCTGACATATATGATTTATTTTTTTAACCAAGTGCAATAGCTAATATATTTTGTGTTTTAGAGGTATGTTGCTTAATTTGAAAATATTTAGATATTTTCAGTTATATTTCTGTTACTTGTTTTTTATTTTATCTCATTGTGTCATGGGACACACTTTGTATGATTTCATTTTTGTTTATTTGTATGATTTGTTATACATGCCAATAATATAATCTACCATCATTAATTTTCCATATGTACTTGTACATAATATGTATTCTACACTTGTTGGATAGAGTAATTCTGCATAGATTTATAATAGAAATATGTTCAGTCATAATATATTTCTTTTTCTGTATCTATTGAAATAATCATGTTTTATTGTTCTCCTTACCAATGATGTTGCCAGTTATATTGTTTATTTGTCATGTTAAATTCACCCAGTATTTCTGGGATGAACTCTAATTTATCTAGCTAGCTAGTTTTTTTCCCACACATAATGTTTAAAAACACTTCTTTGGCCGGGCTTGGTGGCTCAGCATATAATCCCGGCACTTTGGAAAGCCGAGGCAAGTGGATTGCTTGAGTCCACAAGTTCCAGACCAGCCCAGGCAACTTGGCGAAATCTCATCTCTACAATAAATTTTTTAAAAAATAAAATTAGCCAGGCCTGTAGTTCCAGCTACTTGGAAGGCTGAGGCGAAAGGATCGCTTGAGCTCAGCAGGTCAATGCTGAGGTGACTATGAGCATGCCACTGCACACCAGCCTGGGCAACAGAGTGAGACGCCAAATAAAAAAATAAATAAATACATAAAAATTAAAAAATGTATTTGATGTTCATTGAAAATAAGCCAACTGGGGCCAGGTTCAGTGGCTCAACCTGTAATCCCAGCACACTGGGAGGTCAAGGCAAGAGAATTTCCTGAGTCGAGACCAGGCTGGGCGACTTGGCAAGACCTCGTCTCTACAATAAATCAAAAATTAGCTGAGTGTGCTAGCATGTGTGCCTGTACTTCTGGCTACTTGGAAGGTTGAGGCAGAAGGATGACCTGAGCCCAGAAGGTCAACGCTGGGGTGGCCATGAGCATGCCACTGCCCTTCAGTCTTGGTGACGGAGTGAGACTCTGACTCAAAAAAAAAAAAAGTCAATTATTTATTTACCTGTATTCTAATTGAAAACTGTATTTAATATCATTAATAGCTGAGATAAATATACTTTCTCATTTGTGTTTGATTATGCATATGTTAATTCTAACTTTAAATTTGTGACAATTTATTAATAAATATATATGTAAATAATTTTTACCTAAAGTTCACTTTAGGTTCAGAAAAAACTTTTGTT
Organism: Carlito syrichta; assembly: GCF_000164805.1. Taxonomy (NCBI): domain Eukaryota; kingdom Metazoa; phylum Chordata; class Mammalia; order Primates; family Tarsiidae; genus Carlito; species Carlito syrichta. Next base: position 60,579 of record NW_007258913.1, on the reverse strand, counting down.
TATGTTCTAGTTTTTTGTGAAAAATTATATTACTATTTTTGTAACTTGAGTTACAAAAATGAGTTGTATACCATTCATTTTGAGTTGGGTTTTAGATGTATGGCATTTTCTAATTTTTGTGTGTGGGGTATATGTGTGTGCGTGTTTTTGTATGCTATGTATGTGGCCATCTAGAGAAACAGGAATTTATATATGATTCCCTGCTTTTGGGGAAGTCATAGTAATTAAGTGAGCATATTTGTTCTCATTTGGGATGCTACCACATTATAAAATGTACATATAAAATTACATTAGAATGGCTGCTTTCAGGCAGCTAAGTCTACGTTGCCACTTTTCATTAAGTTTGCTACGGTTGAGGAGGTTCTCAGTTAAAATCTAGTTAATTCTACTGAGTGCCAATTTTTTTAAATTTAGAAGTCAGACATGTTACCTGAGCAGAAATGACAAGTATAGCTGTCAAATGATACAATAAATTATCTTGACACACTATGCATATTATTTTGCATGCTGTAAATTGCACATTGTAGTACAGTACAGAGAACAGACCCTGATCCAACACTGAGCAGCACTATGAACTTAGATAAATTTCTAAAAGTTTGTTTATGTGTTAAAAATTATATGAGCATTAAGAAAATGATTTTGCCAGGATATATTGTAATTGAAATTAAATGTAATCACTTGTACTCCCCTGAGCATTCATTTTCCATTGAAGTACTAGAACAGGTTCTTATTGGTTATTTAGATCACAAATTAACTCTATATTCTTTTATTGCATTGTATATTAGTTTAAAAATTAAAGCATATTTTTAAGACATCATCAAACAAAATAGACTCTTTCTAAAGAGAATGCTCTTGACTAAAGTGTTCCTGCAGACACAATTCACAAAGTACAAAGTTAATAGTAGATTAAAAATAATTAAATGCAGTATTTGCTTAGGAATTTCTTTTAGACCCATTAGCAAAATAATCCAGTAGATTAATTAGGTCTTCACGGCACCTTGTGCCCTGTGTGTGAGTTCTGGTTCCTTTTGGTGCTTGGCCTTTACGTTTCTCTGCTGTCCTGTTGAAATCATGATCTTACTGTGGAATCTTGAGATCAAATGCCACACCCTTATTTTCCAAAAGTGCCACTTTGCATTAAAACAAACTGTACTCTTTTCACATGATCTTTTGGTACATGACTAATTTTTTCTATGATGACTAAATACAGTTTTATTAGCCAAAATATTTTCCTGTTACAAGAAAACTCTATTTAACCTTAAAGTGTGACCAATGAGATACATCAATAACCAAAAACATTAAAATAAAGAGATGTATAAATATTATGCATATATAATATCTCTTTATTCCCTTGAGATCAAATTTTTTGAGTATTTGTCAAGATACAAGTCTAAGTGCACCTCCTATATGGATTAAAAAATGTATCAGACCAATACTAATTATTTCAGTCTAAATTAGTCATCTTAATTCATGAAAGTTATAATTCGATTCTTTTTGCCTATATAGTCCTTAAAGGCAATGATTACATAATTGTTCATTATATTCAGAGTCATATAATTAAAACTGCTTTTCTTTATGCTCATTTACTGCTTCAGGCTCAAATGTGACTCATATACTTAGAAACAATTTTTTTACCTTATTTATATGTGCATTAGGATGTTTTAGAAAAAATCTCCTATATTAAACACACTTATGAACCCTTTTAATGTCAGACAATCTTCAAAATTTTCTTCTATCTAAAAATGTTAACATATTAGTTATTATCCATTGCCCTTCCTCCTCTTCATAAAAGATAGTACCACTTTTTAATTTATTGAGACCACTGAGATTGTCCCAATGCTGCAGAACTAGTTAGAATTAATTAACCTCAAGCTGTTAAATATTTGCATAAATGTCTTTTGACTTTTATGCCTTAACACATTTATATCTATTCTCTGTTCTTGTTATTCTTTAATGTTTCATATTTCATTTCTGTTCTTTATTGCTTCAGCATTTCACTTGTGTGTCTTTGCTAAAGTATTAGCATCATTAGGAGGCAATCTTGCTGTTTGACAACCTTTATGGATTTTTTAGCAAAATTGTCCATAAGTGTTAATTACTTTTTGTTAGTTTAATGATTCATTATTTTGATACTATTATGATACATTTCTTATTTGGCATATTCTGGGAAGAATGCATTACTATAAGCAGCATATTTTGTAATGACCTATTCATCACCTTCAATATAATTACATAAATAAAGAAAATAGATTGCGAATTATGACATATTTATAATGCATAATCATTTTGACTAGAATGAATTGTGATAAAATAATATCAATATAAAATTAGCTAATCCCTTAATAGTTTGTTACCATTAGATCATGCACCCTAGGAATGGATCATTAAAAATAAAATGCTTTTGAAAATATTAACCGTGTCTTAGAAATTTTAGGAGACAGTTGCTTGTTTTCTCATAATCTTGGATATCCTTATAGAAGTTTCTCTATTTTGGCTGATCTTGTATGTTTGTAGTTGTATATTTGAAATGATAAAATCAAGTTATAAAAATAAGCAAGGTATGGCATTGTAAACCTCTACTGGCTTACTTTTGTTTTTCTTCCAACAGAGTTAAAACCTCATTTTATATCAAACTTTTGTAATTCAGCTATCTTTATCATTCACCTTTTGCACAAATAAAGTTGACTCATAAAATGACAGAACTGTTTATTTCACAGTGAGCAGATGTGGGCATACATTACATGGCATTCCATCTGTGATGATCATATATCTCACGGCTCATATAAAAAAAATCACTGGTTCTCCTAAAGAAATATTTGCCATTTGAATATTCATCACCAAGAATCCAGTGCTAAGCTATTTGTAATGTTTTCCTGTAACAAAATGCTTAGGGATTCCTTTAAGGCACCATGGAATAGTACTGGATGAAGCACTGGGTGTTTCTTGCTGGATGTGCAGGGGTTTACTGGGGCACCACTGGTCTCTTATGAATATGCTATTTTATTTTAATTAATATGTAAAACAAATATTAAAGAATAATGCATATGTGTATATATAAATTTTAATGTAAAAATCTGTCAGATAGAAATTTGAATAATATATGTAGAACAAAACATAAAGTAGAGTAAAAATTGCAATGAGTAAGAACAAAAGATTTAAAAGAGTAATGTAATATCAAACCAAGACCAAAAAATACTGTGTTACTGAAAACTGCAAAACTATGTTAGAAATTTGCTTAAGAAAATAAGCTGGTACATTAATGAACAATGTTGAAAGGTAATCAGGTAAATAATGTCAAAATTATGGAAAAATGTTAAAATCTAATAATTGTTTTACTTAAATGAATCTCCATAGCCACCGAGAAAAATCTTAGTGTCAAAAAAATTCAGATGGACTCAATAAAAGGAAAAATACAAAGATAAATGAGGTAATGTCAACTGTGGCAAACTGACTATAAAATTTTCTGACATTTTTAATAGAAATACATTTCTATGTATGCATATAATAGATGTATTATTTATCTATCACTACATAAAAAATTAACTCAAGACTTAGTGTCCTGAAACATTTTACATTTCTATCTCACAGTTTCTATAAATGAAATTCTACAAAAGATTGAGCTATGTCTCTCTATGTCTAGTTTACAATTTCTCATGAAGCCAAAATTGAAGGATCGGCCATGACTGTAAGCTGAAGGCTTAACTAGTTAAAATCTGGTTTTCGGCTTACGTCCATGATTGGTAGCAGTATTTAGTTTTCTTTTTTCTAATATATGTGCTTTTATCTTTTAAAGAAGTGGGGTACAATTCAGAATTAGATATATAAGTGATCACCATACAGGTGAAGTTTGGGCCTCCCTTTGGTCCTCAATTTGCCTGTTTTGGGATTAGATACCGTTACTGATGTTATGTGCCCTGCATTCTCCTGGCAGTGTCCCACTACTGCCAATCGCTTTATTATAGTATTATAAGAAATGGCCAGGGTCCACTTATGTGCAAGAACATGTGGTACTCAGGCTTTGTTTTTGTGATAGATCACTGAGTATGATAAACTCTAAATCCAATCCAGGTTGCTGCAAAGTCCATAATTTTTTTCTTCTTTGTGGCTGTGTAATATTCCATTCTACATTTTTTTTTTAATCCAGTCAACTTTCCATGGGCAGCATAGTTGGTTCCATGTTTATACTGTTGTAAATAATATGGCAATAAACATGTGTGCACAGGTATCTTTTTTAGAGAACGATTTGAGTTCCTCTGGGTATATTCCCTGAAGGAAGATTGATGAGTCTTATGGAAGGTCGATTTTTAGATCTTTTAGAAATCACCACACTGTTTTCCACAGAGGTTGTACTAATTTACAACTGTGTAAATTAGTGTAAATTTTCTCCACATCCTCTCCAGCATCTGTTGAGTTTTGAGTTAATGATGGCCATCCTGACTGGAGTTAGGTGGTATCTCAGTGCGGTTTTGATTTGGATTTCTTTGATGATTAGAGAGGCTGAGCAGTTTTTCATATGTCTTTAGGCTGTTCATATGTCTTTTTATGAGAAGTGTCTATTCCATGCCTTTTGCCCACTTTTTAATAGGACTGTTTGTTTGTTTGTTTGTTTTCTTTTCAGCATGTTTGAGTTATTAGCAGATCCTGAATGTTAAGCCTTTGTCAGATATTCAGTTGACAAATATTTTTTTTCCCATTCTGTGGGATGATTCCCTACTCTCTTGATGGTTTCTTTTGCTCTGCAGAAGATTCTCAGTTTGATGAAGTCCCACTTATCTATTTTGTTGCTTATGGCATGAGATTTTGAGGTTTTGATCAGGAATTGGTTGCCTATTCCAATTTCTGTAAGGGTATCTTCTGAGTTATCTAAGATTCTTACAGTTTGAGATTTTATGTTTATGTCTTTGATTCATTTGGAGTTGATAGAAACAAAGTGGGAGATATCACTCTTCCAGACTTTAACTTTATTAGAAGGCTTCAATAATCAAAAGTGCCTGGTATTGGTACAAGAACAGACTTAAGACCAAGGGAACAGGATAGAGTTTCTGAAAGTAAAACCTCAATTTCTCAACCAACTCATCTTCGACAAAGCCTCCAACAACCACCACTGGGAAGAGGAGAATTCATTCAGTAAATAGTACTGAGAAAACTGGCTGATAACATGCAAAAGACTGAAACAGGACCCCTACCTATCATCATACACAGTATTAGTTGTTCAAAGATCATTTGACTGAGGGCTTCAGTTCCTTACTTCATGCTAATGGGTTGATGGGAGACTTTCAACATGGTAGGTTATTTTGTCAAAGATAATGGGAGACAGACAGAATCTGCTATCAAGAAAAAAAGCATAATATTTTCTAACCTAATCAAGGAAGTGATATCTCCTCATCATTTTCATATTCTACTGAGTACAAACAAATTACTTGATGGGAAATAATTGCATAAGGCAAAAAGTATTGGGGAGCTGGGTTTATGTAAAGTCACCTCACAGGCTATCTGCCACAATAGCAAAAGTCATATTTATAGGTAGCCAGGAGCTTATTGTTTATATTTTATTACTGCGTACTTTATTTTTTCCTACTATTTTCTTTTTTCCCAAACCTCTACTTATTGTTAATTTAACAGAATTTGGAGACACTTGAAGCCATAATTCAAATTAGGCAATGGTTAGCCCTAACAGAATGCTTGGGGAGGAATTGAATTTTACTTACATAATAACAAACTTGTTAAGGCAACAATGACTACTCATATATACCTTACTATACTATTCAATAACTTATAATAATGTTTGTAGTTAAAATTATGCAACTAATTAGACCAAGATTTGGATATTACATGCATATTTGTTTCTTTTCTTTTTAATTCTTTTTCCACAAGTGTATAGAAATCAAAGGAATTGAATGGAACCTAATGTAATGCTATATCATTGTCTTATGTTTTTGTTTTATTTTGTAGAGTGGCAAGAGTAACAGTGAATTGTCTTTTTATAGCAGGAAGTTTAATTTTAGATTTGGTCTTATTTAGTCAAATGTGAAGTATATTAGTAATAAGCCAGCAAGGATTCACTCTTATCTGATATACTTTATCCTGAAAGAGAACTGTGTTGTTTAATTTTTAATCTCATTGTGTTCTTAAAGTCATATAAGTATAGAATGGTAATTTTAAATATGTCCAAAGTTTTAGTATTAATATTCTTAATATACAAATTCTTAATATACCAAAATAATTTATTAATCTGCCTAGATGAATTGGGGTCCCAAGACTTGCATCAAAGTTATCTTAAGACAAGCAACTCTCTCAAGAGTAAAACGTATATAAATTATCTCTTTATATAAGACCAGTCTAGGAGCTCCCAAGAAGGTTGTTGGACCATAAAGTGGCCTCAGGGCTACCAGACAGCTTCGTTACATCTACATATGGGCCACCTTTCTGTTCTAGGTCTTTTATACTATATTTAGGGGTAATTCTTAAAATAATAAGGTCTATGGAAGAGTTAACCATTGATTTAAGTTTACACTAAGACTAAGTATTTGTATTAAAACTTTTTGCAGAACAGTGATAGATAATAGATTGATTTACAGATAGAGGTATAAGTATGATATAAATATACATATTGGTATAGATGATATAGATATGTAAGAGAAAGAAGGTGGGATGTAAACCCTAAATGATTAAAATGAGAAAAAGTTGCAGAAACATTCCTTCTGCATCCAGGTATAGCTGGGAGGCATCTGATGGGCTCAGTCCCCTTATCTCTGCCGGATACTCTTTTAGGTGTTAGACACTACCATGGGGAACAGGACAAATCCAGTTCCTATTAACTTAGGCTCCCTCTTACTAGTTAATAGAAGATTGCATATAAATAGTATAATTTCCACAAATGTTAAATGCTCTAAAGAAAATTAAATAGAATGTTAAGTTAGAGAATGAGAGTGTTGGGCAGGAGGGCACAGCGCTGCAGTCATAGAAAGTGACATGTAAAAATATTGAGGAACAGCATTTTGCCTAGGAAAGAGTAAAACAAAATTTCCTGGACAGAAAGAAACATCGTCTGTCCAGAGAACAAAAGTACACTTAAAACTGTCAGAATATTGGGAACTAGTGTAAGTGTGTGAAGTCTTGAAACATAGGCATGAGATAGATTAAACAGGACCATTGTAAAGAGGTTGGATTTAATCTCACTACATTGGGAAAACATTGATGCTTTCTAAACAAAAAGGTTGTATCATCAAATTTAAAACTTGAAAAAACACTGGAGACTAAGACCTGGGAAGGGAGTCACTTTAGATGTTACAGGAGAAAGTATTGCAATTATTCATGACAGGAGATCATGTAGGATGAAATAAAAACAGGAACAGCAAAGGCTGTTGCCACAGTGATGGAGAAATGCTGAAGTTTGGGAAATATGTTGGAAGCAGTGACATAACTTCATGACTGATTTTGATGTACAAATGAGAGAGAAGAATATCTCAGCTTGAGCAAGAGCAATGGTACTGATTGAAGCATTGTTTTATCTACTAAGATATCAGAATGAAGGAGGATCTACGTTGGTAAATGAGAATGGAATTTAGAGTTCTGTTTTACTTCAGTTAAGCTTGAGAATCTTGCAAGGTATTAATTATAAACCATTTCACAGAAATTAGAAATTAGCACTGAAGTCAGCCTGCAAGGTATAGATCGTAAATAATCATTTTTGCAAATGTCATAGTAATACTAACATTGAGTAAAGATATATTTTCGATGTGACATTCAACACAATTTTTTCAAAAGTATAAGAATATTTTACTTTTTGGAGTATGGGGGATCCAGACAAAAATTTCTGACTTTTATTTTGATGATTTTCACATAGAAATATTTTCTTAACACTAGAATTACACTCGGTTAGAGTAAGATACTCACATTTGGAAAGATGTGTAGAAATTGAGAACAACCCTTATGTCATTGAAGTCATGTTCATTCTAGGGCATATACACACTAAGAGAAAATATTGACAGCATATACTGCGCTATTTAAAATCAATCTCTGCAAGATAGTAAAATAGGAGGAAGCTCACTCATGTTCCCCCACAACAGCAAGAATTCTGCACACATTCGCAGGCAATGTGTCTCTCTACAAAAGTCTTAGGATTCAGGTAGAAAGTTTTGAAACCGAAGTGGAGTCCAAGACTTAGGATTGTCATTTTGAGAATGCAGACTACCCAGATGGCTAATGCACCAATTATGCTCCTGAGTTCAAGCCCAGCAGCAACTCCATTCCCTAAGGGGCTTGGCTAGAGTCTTACTTGACCTTGAATCTCCAACCAAAACCACCTGTCAAAGAGTCCAGATGGAATCATGCACCTTAGTGCCCCACCAGAGAAGCTCAACTGCCTGCTGACATTGGTCTTGACAGTGAACCTGAAAGTTTCCCTGTGCCTTGGTTCCAGTCTGCCTCCGGTGAGATCCCAGTTCTTGTGCACACAACTCAGAGGAAGACTTGACCGTATCTTGGAGCCTGAGAATCTGAACTTCTATGATGGACTCATCAACCTCTCCCACAGCAAATCTGGAGGGTTCCCAGTCTCACCTGTGCCTTCCCTGCCCTACTGCAATTAAGAAACTATCCCATATGTGCAGAAACCTGCTGGGAAATGCACATGGTCTGAGCCAAGGAGACCGGCTTGCCAGCCACCATCCGACAGCAGATTCTGAGAAGATCCAGTCACAGTTCTGGCCTCTCACTGAAGTCAGGAATAGTCTATTTACACAGAGACCTGCTAAGAGACATGTGCCCTTCTAAACCTCTGAGGCTAGTTTCCCCACCCTCCATCCCAGAGAAGATTCTGAGGGAGATCAATCTCAGCTCAGGCCCTCCTGCTACAGTTGGAGAAATATCTGTACAGGGATCTTCTTGGAAACACATACCTGTCTGAAGCAACAATTCAAGCTTTCCAGCAGACATCATTCAACAAGTCTTAAAGGGGACTCAGTCTCAGCTTCAGCTCCTCTTTGCAGTTGAAGAACTTCTCTGCCTATTCAGGGACTTCCTGGGAGACATGACTGTCAGGACTACTGGGACAATCTTCAGGACTCAGTCCTCTTGCTAGCTTTCCCACATAGCCCAAGTACCCTCCTTGAGTCTTTCACAGATTTATCTGGGCCAGAGAACCATGTCAACCTCAGAACCCTATGAGACTCACAGTAAGACTGAGCTTAGAGTGTCTCCTAGTGCTGAGATGTGTCCAGTAGTCACAGGCTCAAGGAACAAAGCAGTTAGTCTCCTTAGATTCTCTGGGAGGGTCTCTGAAGAAAAGCAGGCAAAAACAAAGCCAGACTGCAAAGTCTGAAATAAATACCTAAATCCTCAAACTATAGATATCATCACAAATCCACAAACCTCAAGAGCATTCTAGAAAATAGCATCTCACCAAATGAACAAAATAAGGTGCCAGAGACCAATTCCAAAGTAATGGAAATGTGTTGCCCTCAGACATCAAAACAGCTGTTTTAAAGAAGCTCAACAAACTTCAAGGAAACATAGAGAAAAAATTCATACATTTATCAGAGAAATTTAACAGCCAGATTAAAATTTTTTTTAATCAAACATGAAGCTGAAAAATACCATGGACAAACTAAAAAATAACATAAAGAGCATCAACAGCAGAATTGATCAGACAAAATAAATAATCAATGAGTTCCAAGACAAGCTATTTATTTGAAAATGCACAGAGGAGAAAAAAGAAAAATAAAGAATAAGGAATTAAAAAGCTTATGTTAGCTATAAGGCAACATCAACAGAACAAATATTTGGGTTATTAGTTAAAGAGGGAATTTGGAAAGATAAAGAGAATATAAAACTAATCTAAATATATAATAATAGAAAGTTTCCTAAATATTAAGAAAAATATAAATAACCAGGTATGAGATGGTGAATGGTTACCAGTAAGATTCAGCCCAAATAAGAATACCTAAACACATATCAAAGTAAAATTCTCAAAGGTCAAAGACAAAGGATCCTGAAAACAGTAAGAAAAAAAAAAAGTGACATATAAGGGATATCCAATATAACTGTCAACAGACTTCTCAGCAGAAACCTCATATGCCAGGAGTGAGTAGGGCAATACATTAATAGTGCTGGAGGGGAAAAAAATGTCAAGCAAGAATAATGTGCCCTGGAAAGCTATTCTTCAGAAATGAAAAAGAGAAAAAGACTTTCTAAGACAAACAGAATCTGAGGGAATTCATTGCTATCAGATCTGTCCAATTAGAAATGCTAAAAGAGATTATTCATACCTAAAGAAAAGGACACTACTGTGACTGTTACTCTAATACTATAACAGTGGCATTTAAGCCATTGATATTTTTATAATAAAGACTAAATTTTAAAAATATTAAAATAATAGTGACTATAAAAATGTGTTAAGAGATAGGTAATATTAAAATATTAAATCGTGACATTACAAATTTTAAATGTGAATGGAAAATGGAGTTATACTTTACATTTTCTATTGTTTCTTTTCTTTGTACTCCAAGTTAAGTTGTTATCAGTTTTAAATAACCTACTATAAGATATTTTTATAAGCCTCATGGCAAGCATAAAGCAAAAACCTATAATAGACACACTAAAAATGAAAAACAAGGTATATGAACATACTATGAGAGAAAAGAACTCTAATAACCGTAATCCGGGCAGTCCCCTTGAGTTCTTCTCACTGGAAGCTTTTCTGTCTTTCCAATAAATCCTGCTTAAACAAAACAAAACAAAACCATAATCCAAACACACTGTTAGAAAAAAAGGAAGAAAGAATCTACAAAACAACTAGAAAACAAGTAACACAATGATGGGAGTAAGTTCCCACCTATCAATAAATTCAATAAAATCTAATAAATTCAATACAGTTCAATTTACCATGATTGCAAATGGTTTGAATTTTCTGGCTAAAAGACATAGAATGACTGAATGGAGATAAAAAAGAAGATCCAAATATCTGCTGCCTACAAGAGACTCACTTTGCTTTTAAGAACATGCATAGACTGAAAATGAAGAGATAGAAAAAGATATACCATGCAAACAGAAATCAAAAAAGAGAAGTATACTTATAGTTAATAAAATAAACGTAAAGTTAAAAAAAAAGAGACAATGTTATTATGTAAAGATAATGGGAGGGGTTAATACAGTAAGATGATCTAACAACCATATATATATGTAGATATTGAATATATATGGGGCATCAAAAAAAGTATATATATATATTTATATATTCGACATAGGGGCATCAAAATTTATAAAGCAAATATTGATATAGCTGAGAGGAGAGATAGACTACAATACAATAATAGTAGGGAACTCCAGTACCTCACTCTCAACAATAAACAGAATATCAATACAAAAATTAACAAAGAAATATCAGAGTTCAGTCATAATCTAAACCAAATAAACCTAACAGATATTTATAGAACATTCCATTCAATAGCTACAGAACACATTGCCTTCTCAATAGCACTTGGATCATTCTCCAGGATCCATCATATGATAGTTATAAAATTAGTCTTAAATTTAAAAAAAATCATATAAAGAATCTTTTCTGACTGCAGTAAATAAAACTAGAAATTAATTATAGGAAAAACATTGAAAGCTGTTTTTATAAATACATAGAAATTAAACAGCATGCTCCTGAAAAATCCAATGGGTGAATAAAGAAATTTAAAAGGAAATTTAAAAATATCTTGATATAAATGAAAATCAAAAGACTATATATCGAAATTTATGAGCTACAGCAAAAACAATTCTTAGGGGGAGTTTAGAGAAAAAAGTGTCTACATCAAAAAAGCATCTTAAGTAAGCAATCTAATGTTGCACCTCTAAAAACTAGAAAAGCAAGAACAAACTAAACGCAAAATCATTAGAAAAAAAGAAATAATAAAAATCAGTGCAGAAATAAAATTAAGACTAAAAACTACAAAAGAGCAATAAAACAAAAAAATTGTAAAATAAAAAGATAAAACTGGGCTGGCTGCAGTGGCTCAAGCCTGTAATCCCAGCACTTTGGAGGCCTGGGTCACTTGGTGAGACCTCATCTCTACAGTAAATCAAAAAGTCAGAAAGTAAGCCAGGCGTGGTAATGCTCACCTGCAATTCCAGCTACTTGGAAGACTGAGACTGAAGGATCGCCTGAGCCCAGCAGGTCGAGGCTGCAGTGGCCGTGAGCATGCCACACTACACTCCAGCCTGGGAAACAGAGTGAGACTCCAACTCAAAAAAAAAAAAAGATAAAACTGAAAAACCTTTAGCTAGACTAAAAAAAAAAAAGAGACTGCTTACATAAAAGGGGACATACAGCGAGACCATAAATATGCAAAGAATCATTAGAGACTATTATGAGCAACTATACACCAAAAAAATTGAAAAACCAGAAAAAAATGGATACATTTCTATATGCATCCAACCTATGGAGAATCATGAAGAAATAGAAAACCTAAACAGATCAATAATGGGTAACAGATTAAATCAATAATAAACCGGGCTCAGTTTATAATCCCGCGCTTTGGGAGGCTGAGGTGAGTGGATTGCCTGAGCCGGTGGGTTCGAGACCCGCCTGGGCGATTGGCGAGACCTCATCTCTACAATAAATCAAAAAATCAGCCGGGCATGGTAACACATGCCCGTAATTCCAGCTACTCGGAAGGCTGAGGCAGAAGGATCGCGGGAGGCCAGCAGGTCGAGGCTGCAGTTGCCGGGAGCCGCCACTGCACTCCAGTCTGGGTGACAGAGTGAGACTTCAACTCAAAAAAAAAAAAATCAATAATAAAATGTTTACCATCAAAGAAAAATCCAGAACCTGATAGATTTACTGTTGAATTTTATCGAACATTTAAAGAAAAACTAACACTAATTGTTTTTAAACTAGATCCAAAAATTGAAGTGAATAAATTATTCCAAATGTATTCTACAAGGCTAGAATATCAATCAAAGTCACAAAAAAATTGAATCTAGAGGCCCATATTTCTGATGAAGATAGACGAAAAGTTTTTCAACAAAATTCAAGCCAACAGAATTGAACAGTTCATCAAAAGGATCATATAACATGATCAAGTGAGATTCATCCCGGGGATGCAAAGAACATTAAACCTATGCAAGTCAATAAATGTGATACATCACGTTAACAAAATAAAAGACAAAATATATCATGATTTCAACAAATGTAGGAAAAGCATTTGATAAAATTCAATAGCCCTTCATAATGAAAAATACACCTAAACAAATTAGGTACAGAAGGAACGTACCTCAACAGACTAAAGGCCATATATGAAAAACCTACAGCTAACATCACACTGAATGAGGAAAAAGTAAAAACTTTTTCTCTAAAATCTGGAAGAAGACAAGGATGACAACTTTTGCCATTTCTGTTCAACATAGTACTGGAAGTTCCATCCAGAGCAATTAGGCAAATATTTGAAAGAAAAATTCTCAATATCACTAATCATCAGGCAAATGCACATCAAAACCTTATGGGATATCACTTTAAATTAGAATGACTATTATAAAAAAGACAAAAAAGTAACAAATGCTGCTGAGGATGTAGAGAAAGGGGAACCCATGTGCACTATTGCAAAGAACATAAATTAGTATAGCCATTATGGGTAACAGTTTGAAGATTCAAAAAAAAAAATTAGAAAGAGGACTACCATATGATCCAACAATCCCACTACTGGGTATATATCCAAAAGAAATGAATCAGTATGTCAGAGAGATATCTACATGCTTATGTTTATTGCAGCACTATTCACAGTGGAATCAACATAAGTGTCCATCAACAGATAAAGAAAATGTGTTATATATACAGAATAGAATATTATTTACTTATTAAAAAATGAATTCAATCCTGTCATTTGTGACATGGATGTTGCATGAAATAAGCCAAGAGCAGGTGGATAGATACCCCATGATCACATTCATATAGAGAATCTTAAAATGTTGACCTCATAGAAATAGTAGAATATTGGTTACCACAGGCTGAAAAAAGAAGGAGGAAGAAGAGAATGAGAAGAGGTTCCTCAACAGGCACAAAATGGCAGATAGAGATGAGGAATAAGTTCTGGTGTTCTACTGAACAGTAGAGTGACTGCAATCAATATTAATGTATCGTATACTTCAAAATAGCTAAGAAGAGAAGATTTTGAATGTTCTCACTACTAAGAAATGACAAATGTTTAAGGTGATTGATTTGCTAATTACCATGACTTGATAAGTAAGCAATGAATATATGTATCAAACCATCTCACTGTACCCCACAAACATGTGCAATTAGTATGAGTCAGTTTAAAACAATATAACACTTGTTTTAAAAACCAGTGTCTCTCTTTCATGCATTTTGTTGGATTCATATGAGGAGAGTTTATACCACTGCATTCACTTTAGTTTTAAGACTATATCAACATTCTGGGTCTTCCTTTTTGCCAGCCACTTGGTTTCTTCCTTATTTTATAGGTGGATAAAATGAAATTTGGAAAGTTTTAGCCACATGCCCAAGGTCATCGAACTAGCTAGGAACAGTGTCAGAGTGAGGTCTTAAACTCATGTCTGCTTGACTACTAGGTATTAGGCTCTTTGTCACTGCCCCAGAAGTTCTCAATCCTCAAGCATGACTTCTTATTAGAATCACCTGTTATGCTTTTTGCATACACTAATAAAATCAGTAACAATAATCTGCCAGAAATTCTCTGTCTCTCCAATATAATTAAGGTAATGTATATTAGTCACTTCTTCTGTGGTGAGCAAAATAATTCTTTGTATGATAATGGTAGCAAAGAGATTATAGGTATCTGGAAGTAACTATGAAAAAAAATTAAAGAACTGTATATGGGAAGATATTTGCCTTTCTTTATTGTTCTTGACTTACTAACTTTTAGAGAAAATTGGGGTCATGGCATACTTTTAAAAAAATCAATGAAAAGGGAAGTAAGATTATTTAAATTTTAAAATGTTGGTAAATTTTAAAAGACTGGTAAAATAAGAGTCCAAGATTAATTTCAAAGAGAGTAATGACTGTCAAAAATTGCAAGCATTAATAATATGCTAAAGCAAATATATATCTACTTATCTTCATGAAGCAAAATTTCTTACAGTAAATAAAATCTTGAGCAGAGAAAAAGTTGGGACTCTGCCAGAATTTTTATTCAGCTAGAGTCAGGATGCATGAAGCAGCATATTATACAGAACATTCTGACTTGCTTAAGAATTATGAGAGCAGACAGTCGGAGGCGAATGTAAGGGGACTGACTAAGGGAAGATGGCAGCAGAACTCTAGAGAAAACATAAGTCGTGGCGAACCTTTGAAGCAATTAGTTAAACATACTACAAAAGGTGTCCCTTGAGCTGACACATTCAGTAAGGAATAGCTGCCGTACAACAAAAGGTAAAACTAGGCAGTATGTATGAATGAACTAGAAGAGTCATAAAGCAGACTATTTTGACTATATTTTTGCTAATGTAAACGCCTATCACTACCTGGGAAGTTAAAACATGTTTTAAAAATAATCAAAAGTATAAAACTACAAAAGGTTTTTTCTTTGATATCATCTATCATCACCTAAGTTGTATACAAATAAAATAGAATGAAGGGATTAAAATCTTAGAAACCTAAGAATGCTAAATTAATTAGTTTAAATTGATTCAGGCAAAGAAAACAGGAGGATTGGAAGTGAGGAAGCATAGGACAGATGAACAATCCTAAAGTAGAAATTGAACTACTGAGTTCAGAATTCTTTAATTAAGGAGACAAATTCTGCTGTGTAGCCTTCACTTTCTTAGCATGATTATAATTAGTAATCACCAAGTGCGAATGGAGTTAGCAGTATACTTGGACTCCAAAAACCATGTACTGCTGTAAAGAATTTGCAATATTTGCATGAGTAAGATGTAATTGTTCAGCACACTCCCAAACCGATAATGGAAACATACTCTAACTGGAAAGCTGAGTGAGTATCATTGCTAGAGTAAGGTTTGGCAGGAGAAAAAATCATGATACTCCTAAAATTTTAAGAATTTCATCTTTGTTGACAATACAATATAATCACTTGTTCTGTTACCTACACAGATGTGTGTTTATATGGGCAAATCCCAAGGTAGTTTACGCTCATTGCTACTCTTCTGTAAAAAAATTTTTCAATAAAATTAGGAATAAGAAGATAAAGAAAAAAATATATTTTAAAGAACTGGTAATCTTGAGTTTACGTAAGTGTTAAAGATTTGTAGTAGGCTGGGCTCAGTGGCTCAGCCTGTAATCCCAGCACTTTGGGAGGGCGAGGTGAGCGAATTGCCTGAGCCCGCGAGTTCGAGACTAGCCCAGGCAACTTGGTGAGACCTTGTCTCTACAATAAATAAAAAATTAGCCAGGCATGGTAGTGCATGCCTGTAGTTCCAGCTACTTGGAAGGCTGAGGCAGAAGGACCGCCTGAGCCCAGCAGGACGAGGCTGCGGTGGCCGTGAGTGTACTACTGGAAACTGAGTATCAACTGGGCGACAGTGAGACTCTGACTCAAAAAAATAAAAAAAAAAAGATTTGTAGTAGTAATTGTTTTCACCATTTATTATTTTTCTAAATTAATAGTATTAAAATTCAAATTAATTTTATTATTTGCTTATACTGTTTTGGATAATAGTCTGTGGTTTTCTTCTATTTCACAGTTCAATGGCTGCGGATAGCATGTACTAAATAGTATCAAATAAAAAATAGATGATAGATGTTTAATAGAAATGTATTAAATTTAAAAAAACACTTGATCTAGAATGGAAAATAAAAAATTGATTCCCTGATGTTTTGAAAGAGTTCATCTAGTTTTCCAAAATATTCCATTTGTTTTAAGGAAGATGTTACCAAATAATATAAAAGTTATGCTCAATATAATATTACCATTAATATTAATAGATTATATGCTACTTGGAAAATATTTTTGTACATCTGAGACAAAACTTTTTCATCCTAAAAAGTATTTAAGAAATCTCCTCTAGCATCTATAGCATCACTCAAAGCTTTCTGGAATTAAAAGAAAATCGTGAATTAAAACTTTTGACTTGAGGCCAAGGTGAGAAGATTACCTAAGCCCAGGGGTTCGAGACCAGCCTGGGCAACGTAGTGAGACCTCGTCCCTACACTTAATCACAAAAACTAGCTGGGCATGGCAGTGTGTCTATAGTTCCAGCTACTTGGCAATCTGAGGCAGAAGGATCGCCTGAGCCTAGCAAGTTGAGGCTGCGGTGGCCATGGGCTACAAGAGTGAGACTCCAACTCAAAAAAAAAAAAAACACAACAAAAACTTTTGACTTAAGTGAATCCATCTTGTATCCTACATATATATAAATATTATTTCAAGAATCTATTATTTTATATTATTTTATATGTTTTATCAATTATTTTAAATGATTAAAATTATACAGCATTTTCATGGAAACATGCTGCTGATCTTTTTCTACTTTATGCTTCTGATGTTTCCTATTAAATGACATTTAGATATAGTATCTTGAGAAACTAATACATATATGATTATCTATATGGGGAAGTATATTACTACTTGACAAAGTAATGCTTATATGTCTGAATAGAACTAAATTTGGAAAATACATTTTTATCAGGTGCTTTAATTTTTCTGATTATCTATTAGGGGACACGGTGGCTAAAAAATAGTGCTGGGGGTAGCTGATATTGCCTAAGGGGAAACAGAAGATTTATTCTCCTCCTTGTGTTTTGAGAAATTACTTTATGACCAATGAGAGGGTATGCACCATAGTTAACAGTGTGAATATGAACTCTCTGAACTGTGATTCATACACATATTGAACAAGCTCCCAGATGTTTGTCTTTGTTGTAATAACCCTAAACTGAGTATACTTTCTGGGATTCTTGGATACACAGGGGATCATTCTTTATGAATGGTAGAAACATTCTCTATATACAAGATATAAAATATTTATACTTAGTGCCATTTTTCAATTTTATCTTATAACAAATTTTTCTGTGTCTATTTTGTGGTTTATTGTGTTGATAACTGGTATGTACTTATTAAATGATGAATTTTTTCTACTGTTTCTAGGTAGAGAAGCTAAAAATTCTAAAATGTTAATAAGAATATAATGAACCATTATGCAAATAAATACAAAAATTTAGACAAAGTAGAAAACCTCATAGAAAGTTATTACTTACAAAAACTGACTTAGAAAAAACAAAAATCTTGAGAAGACCTAAAATTTTTATTAAATAAATTAAACCAGTAATAAAAATATTTATTATTAAAAAAAATAATAATTTAAAAATGGAATAATTGATGCACTTATAAATGTACATGAAACAGATATAATTAGCATTATATAAATTTTCCCAGAGAAAATGAAAAAAACTAAAAGAAATAATGCACAACTTATTTTATGGCATTAGTACAATCTTGATATACAAACCTGAGAGAAAAACTACAAGTCAATCTCATTCATATATAGGTAAAAATATGTGGTCTTGTGTTCTCAGTAAGGATATCAAAGAATTGAACAACACTATCAACCAACTTCATCTAATTCTTCACCTAATTGACATATATTTTAAGTGCACATGGAATATTAGCTAAGAAGTCTGGCTTACAGCCAAAAATCTAGGTATGATATTTCAAGCCCAATTATAGACACCAAAAGTTTTGCCTGGCAGTCTCACAGAAGAAAGCTGCCCTCCCCACATAATATAATGCACAACTAGTGTACTGCATCTCTGAAAAGTGTTGTAGTCCATCAAGGAGCCAGTTGCCTTGGCTGACTGAGCTCTTGAAGTAGATCAGCATTCATGTCACTGGTACCTTCATTCCTAAGTTCCTAAATGAAACTTCTGCTTAGCTCTTTTTTAGGCACCACTGCGGAGGCCTTTTATCAGGAGGAAGCAAGGTATCCTGCCTCCTCTTAATAAAAAGACACTGTTTCCTACTCTCACCCAGTACCTAATATTTTTTTCACTCCAAACCAACCCCCTAAGTCCCAAATTCAGAATACAGAAAAAGCCTTTTGTTCAGGCTACCTTGACATGAGACAATTTCTACTTCTATTCTGGTCCAATTTATCCTAGCAATACAGGGTTGACTTAGAATTCAAAAATCAATTAGTGTATTTATCATACTAACATAATAAGAAACAATAAGACATATGATCATCTCAACAGATGCAGAAAGGTCATTTGACAAAATCTCACAATTATTCCTCGGAAAAAGAAACCACACTTAGCAAACTATAAATAGAGAAAAAAAAAATTATCACCTGGCAAATAGCATCTAAAAAAAAAAAAAGCACTACAGCTAACATTATACTCAATGATGAAAGACTCAATGCTTTCTCCTTAAGCAAGTGGAGCAAGACAAAGGTATTCATTCTCACCATTTCTATTCAATATTGTATTGGAAATACTAGCCAGTGAGCTAACCTAAGAAAAAAGAAAGAGAAAGCATCCAGATTGGAAAGGAAGAAGTAAATCTCTCTTGTTTTACAGATGACATAATTAATGTCTATGTATAAAATTATTTGTAAAATTTAAAAATCTATTAGAATGAATAATTGAGAATAATCCAGAATACCTTATTAGTAAATAAATATCAATTGTATTTATATACAATAGCAAAAAAAGTCAAAATTTGAAATTGATTTTAAGAAAACAACAAGTATAAAACAAGTATAGTAGCCATTAATATAACAAAATATGTGCTGGTATTGTACATGAAAATCTACAAATTATTACTAAGCAAAATTGGAGAAGACCTATGTAAACAAAGATGCATAATGTTGATTTATGTGAAACTCATTATTGTTAGGTGATTTAAAATATTTTCAGTGAAAGGCTCTTGCTGTTTTCTGGATTTGGAAATTGGGGGGTTGGTTTGTAGTGAAAACATCTTGGTTACTGTGGGAGAGTGGGGAGAGTGGGGAATAGTGTCTTCTTTATCAGGTGGAGGTGCCAAATTTCCCCAAATTCATCTATAGCTTTTATGCAGTCTTAACCAAAATTTCTTCAAATTTTTAAATAAAATTAAATTACATTATTTGAAACATTGATATTATGAAAAGTCCAAAAGTGGAAGTAATACTAGGAAATAATAATATAGCTGGAAATTTAAGTTATCTGACTTCAAGAGTTGTTATAAGACTGCAGTAATCAAGAAAATGTGGTATTTTCCTAAATAGAGACATATATATCTATGTAAAAGACTAAAGGTCCTAGAAATAGACTGTTGCTCATAAGGGCAATTTATTTTGACCAGAGATGAAAATAAATTTCAGTAGAGAATAGATACTATTTCTCAACAAATTGTTTTGCAATATTTCAATATCTACATGTAAATAAACAATCATAAAAAATATTTTGCATGATATAAAAATGTTACTGAAATAGATTACAGACTTAAAGAGAAAATCTAAAACCTAAAATCCTCTAGAAGTATAGAAAATATTTTTGGTCATAAGCTGTATAAAGATTTTTTTAATTCTTATATATATATATATAGAGAGAGAGAGAGAGAGAACTTTTGATAATATTTGTTTCATTAAATGGTAAGTTATATATAAATTCATAAATAAATATCACTATAAATTGTGCCATGTGCCATAGGCTGTGACTAATTCAGTTTTGTGTATCCTAAGGTCTTATTAATAAAAATTTTTTAAATGGCAGAAAAAAAACAAGTCACACACGAAAAGTATGTTTCTGCTTTTAAAGATTCAACAAAAGGCAGCCCAAAACTGCATTATTTGGGATTGCATACAAAAGTAAAAATATATCCACAAATGGAAGAATGAAATTAGCACACAGAATAATATTTGCTATGTGAGGTGGGAAATGTGTTTAGGAATGTGTTTGGGAAATTTTGGCAGAACAAACATTATATTTTTAACCTGTGGACTATAAGTGAATGCTCACTTTCAATTATTTAAGCCATTAATGTGTGATGTACAGAGATTTTATACACACACACACACACACACATATCACAACACAATTTAAAATGAATAAAAATACTTTCTTGTATTTTAGCATTAGTTCTGATAAATCAAATCTCTAAATTGTGTTGTTCAAATTGTGTAAGTTTATTCATCTTTGTCTGATTGACCTCTAAATAAGAGACTTAAATTGAAATATACTCACTATGATGGACTAGTAAATTTCTCCCTATGCTTCTAATATCTTGCTATGTTTTATTTTTATATTCTGAGGTTACAGAACTAGATGTCTAACTTTAGAATTGTATGATTTTTTCTAGTAAATCACAGCTTTTGTTGTTATGTAGTGCGTCTCTCTATCCCTAATACAGACATTAAAAAAAAAAAAGTATAGAGTTGGCCAAATGCACTGTTTCAAACCTGTAATCACAGCACTTTGGGAGACTGAGGTAGGAGGATTGCTTGACCCCAGGAGTTTGAGACCAGAATAGCTAAACCGTGTCTCTACAAAAAGTCAAGAAATTAGCAGGGCATAATGGTATGCACTGGTATTCTCAGCTACTTCTAAGACTGAGGCAGAAGACTTGCTGAGCCAGGAGGTTGAGGCTGTTGTGAGCTGTGATTGTGCCACTGCACTCTAGCCTAGAAGACATAGTGAGATCCTGACTCAAAAAAAAAAAAAAATTATGGAGTCTCACCAGCTCTCTTAAGGTAAAGATTTTTCTGGTATGTATTATAAATGCTTGTTCTTTTAAATTTTCTCTGAGGGAAGATTTTAGTTGCCTGTATAAATTTGTTTGGGCCGTCATAAAATACCACAGGCTGGGTGGGCAGCTTAAATCACAGAAATATACAGATGCTCCCCAAATTATGATGGGGCAACATCTCAATAAACCTATTTAAAAAATTGTAAGTCAAACCATCAAAAAGTCAGGGATTGTGCATATTTTCTCAAGGTTCTGGAAGCTGGGAGTCCAAGATCAAAATGCCAGCAAGGCTGGTGTCTGGTGAGGCTTCAGTTTCTAGCTTGCAGAGGTATCTTGCTACTATATCCACACACGGCCTTTTCTCTTTCTCTGAGAGAACAAGGAAAGAGAGAGAGAGTGAGAGAGAGAGAGAGAGGAAACGTCTTTCTGGTGTCTCATTTTTTATTAGAATATAAGGCCTAGTGGATCAAGGACCCACCCTTCTGAATTTATATAACCTTAATTACATCCTTATAATTTATATCTATAAATATAGTCACATCGGTGATTATGGCTTTCTTAGGACTCAGAACAATATGTGAAAGTATGGTATTTTGACAGGCTGAGCACTTACGAATTAAAAGCAATTAGAAAGTATTAGATGCTTCCTTGAAATCAAGGATTTGTTAGCTTTCTCTTGTTTTCCTCACAAGCAAAGGAATTCCCCACAAGCAAAGGAAAGGACTGAAAAGACTCTCTCTAAAAATTCCCTGAAGGAGAAAAACTTCTTCCAGAGGAAATGCAATTGTCTTAGGATCCCATGCCAAGAAATCTCATCCAATAACCAGACAAGATTAACCACAAGAGAAAAAACTGAAAGTCATCACTATACCTAGACAGATTTTCATCTATTTTTCTGAGGGTAGATCCAAGAGATTACCTGGGAGACTTTATCTACATAATAAGACAACCAATCTTTGTTTTTAATGTATTTTCACCCCTCACTTTACTGTTATTTGCTGGTCCCATTCAGTTTTGTAAGAAAATCATTTACAAACAATTGTCTGTTTGGGGGGCTTATTTAATTCTTCCCACAAAACTGCCTAAACCCCTCTACCTCCCCTGCTCTATGAAGAGGGTGTATAAGCATCAATAACCAGGCTCTTCTTTGAGTTACATGTTTTATATGGCTGTTGTGTTTATGACATAAGTAAATTTGTATGCCATTTCTCCTGCTAATCTGCCTATTGTTGGTTCATTGAAATGAACCTTCAAAGAAGGCTGAAGGGAGCCTTTTGCTCTGGCCCTATAGATATCCTCAACATATGAATTTGGGGTACACAATTAAGTCTATTATAGTATCCCCCTCACATATAGCATTTTATTTTATATGCAAATAGTTTCAATTTTTAACTGATAAGTATAATTCCTCTGTATTTCTTGGGATTACTTTTATATTTTGACTTGCTTGTGTAGCATTTTTCTATTCATCTTCTGTTAAAATACTTGCATTTTGGGACTGACTGATTATATTGTCATGCATTATTTTTCCTGTATTGGATTAGCAGTTGTACACTTTCTTATTGTGCTTTTAGTAGTTAGCCTTGAATCTTTGCTATGTTTATCTATTGTTAAAAGTCTAAAGTTAAAAATATATCTTCACTACCCTCTAGTACCACAACATCAAATATATATTTCAATCAAAT
The DNA here is from genome assembly GCF_000164805.1 of Carlito syrichta. Classification (NCBI taxonomy): domain Eukaryota; kingdom Metazoa; phylum Chordata; class Mammalia; order Primates; family Tarsiidae; genus Carlito; species Carlito syrichta. Next base: position 37,253 of record NW_007258913.1, on the reverse strand, counting down.
TGCATTTTAAGTAAAATTATAATAATAAAATATGTTCAATATGTGAGGTTAACAAAATAGGTCATTACTCAATTAATAGTAAGTGTTTAAGATCACAAATGTTAGTGGTAGATGAAGCAACACTGCGTGTGTTCAAATCTTGACTGTGCTGCTCGCAATGATGTGGGCTTGAGCAAAGTTCACGAATGCTCTCTGTACTTCAAATTCCCTATTTGTGAAATGGAGATAATTTTGCTATCTCATGCACTTATTTTGAAGATTAAATAGTGAGTACATGTAAATTGCTTAAAATGATACTTGGAACAGAGTAAATTTTTTCTTTTATCATAAGCCTGAGAACTTCGCTGACTTTGGAGGATCATCAAAGAATAAATGCTCAGTCTCAATCTTTTAAAAAATGATTTTCTAAATAGAATCTGAACTCAAAGTGGAACCCTGTTGAGTGTACACTTGGGTATAATTAGGCATTTTGTGCTCGGGCAGGAGCAGCTCAGAATAGCATTTCTCACTAGAACAGGAAAATGACCATAGTCATTATGTGCAAAAAGATTGCTGTACTCAACCAAATTAACCAAAGGTAATCACCCCTTTAATAAAGAATTTTCAGAGACATTCGATTGTATAGAACTCGAATATCTAAAATATAATCCTAGTATGCTATGGTTGTCAAATTTCTTTAATCAGGAGATCTCCTTTTCACAGGATGTTTATTAATAATAAGAGGAATACTCCAGTGTTCCTCTGACAATACTTTGAGAAATGCTGGTTCAGGACATCAATTCAGCAAATATTTACTAAGCACTCAACTTGTGCCAGAACATACATTCTAGGCACTGAGGATGCTCTAATGAGTAAAATAGATTTTAAAAAAAACTTTATCTGTAAAATGTAGAAATTATATTGTGTAAACATTGAGGCAATTTAAATGCCTCAGTGCCTTTAAATGCCTGATAACTAAAACTGTATTCAATTCAATCTTCTGATGTTTGGTATGAGTTTATAATTTTTAATTGGAGCACACAGTAATGAATTTTACCTTGATACTTTTTTTTTTTTTTTTGAGTTGAAGTCTCACTCTGTCACCTGGGCTGGAGTACAGTGGCAGGCTCACCACTACCGCAGCCTCGACCTGTTGGGCTCTGGCGATCCTTCCGTTTCAGCCTTCTAAGTAGCTGGAACTACAGACGCATGGCACCAAGCCCGGCTAGTTTTTTTGTGATTCACTGTAGAGAGGAGGTCTCACCAAATTGCCCAGGCTGCTCTCAAACCCCTGGACTCAGGCAATCCTCTGGCTTCAGGCTCCCAAAGTGCTGGGATTACAGGCTAAGCCATCACACCCGGTCTGCCTTGATACATTTTTTTTTTTTTT